>NC_057813.1:184071605-184231999 GCF_018294505.1 Triticum aestivum | reverse complement strand
AGGGAGCGGATAACGGCGGTGGGGGCGTGGGCGGTGCTCGGGAGGAGCTCCGACAGCACCGGTGAGGGTCGGCGGGCGGCGGGAGGCGGACGGGCGACGGCCGGCGGTGGGGACGGCTCGGAGGCAGGCCCACGGGACGGGCGGCAGCGGAGCGGGACGGAGATGGGCTCCGCGGGCCCGGCGGCGATGTGGGCGTGGGGGCACCACGTGGCGGCTCACGAGTGGCTGGGGCGCGGCGGTGGACGCGTCCGGCTCCGCCCGGACGTGTCCGGCGGCGAAGAGGGAGCGGGGCTAGGGTTTGGATTGCAAAGAATTCGGAGGGGATCACATATTTATAGGTTTTGGGAGTTAGGAGAGTCCAAATGGAGTACAGTTTTCGCCCACACGATCGTGATCGAATGGCCGAGAGCATGGAGGGGGTTTGAATGGGTTATTGGGCCAATTTGGAGGGGTGTTGGGCTGCACAGAAAAGAGGCCTTTGCGGTTACCCGGTTAACCGTTGGAGTATAAAACGACCTCCAAATGGCACGAAAGTTGACAGGCGGTCTACCGGTGGTATACCAAGGACACTTGGCAAATCATGGTCCATTCCGAGAATGTTTAACACCCACACACGAAAAGAAGCAAAAGGGGGCGCCGGGGGACATAGGAGTGTCTGATTGCAAAACGGACAACGGGGAAAATGCTCGGATGCATGAGACGAACATGTATGCAATGCAATGCACATGATGACATGGCAAAATGCAAAACGCAAGCAAATGACATGGCAACGACGGCGAATAACTTGCAGACACCTGGCGCATCGAATCCGGGGCGTTACACCCAGTCCCCAGGCAGGCTTCAGCCGTCGCTAGTATGCTAGGTCGCGATGCCGTGGTCAAGGCTAGGAGGTGAGCGGCCTGAGGTCGGGTGAGAGCTCATGAGATGTGATGCTCACGAGATCCCCCTTGGCGAGCAAGCAGCCGCCCAAGGAACGGAAAAGGGGAGTGAAGCCACCAGAGTGGGACTGTGAGGTTGGGGTGAGCGGGATGTGTGGCCGGTATCATAGCGCATGCGACTTGTATTTCAGTAGTCTTGCTACGATCCGTTGGGGTGGTTCCTGCTCATCCGTCTATGGTGGTGTCATTAGGCACGGCCCGCAACGACCACCCTCTCACCTCGCTTGCCCAGGTGCTCTACATCCTCGGGTCCCAGCCCTCGAGCGAGCTCAGCCGCCGCTGGTATGCCAAGTCCCGATGCCGTGGTCAAGGCCAGGGGGTGAGGGCTGGAGAGCCAGTAGGAGCTCCCGAGACGCGATGCTCGGGACCTCCGCCTTTAACGTGCAAGTGACTCGTGAGGTAAGGTGGCAGTTGTACAAACCGGCCCGTGAATCATCAGCAGGTGAACCTGCATGTTAGATGACAGGAGAGGTCGTGAACCCCTGCGAAGCAGACTGTCCGCCCCAGGGCCCCTGGCAAAATACGAAGTCACCGAGGACCTGGTGAGATGGCGTGCGTGAGGCGGGTCGCAAGCAAGAGATCGGTCCTCGGGTTTGTCAGCATTGCAGGGACGGTGGAGCATAAGTGTCGTGCCGACATGAGTAGCCATGCAGCAAGGCGAGCGAGGAACAAGCCAGCAAATGTAGGGTGACCGCGAGGCGGTTAAGACTCGAGGCCGCAGAGTGACAATCATAGGTAAACTCATAGAATAGACTTATCCTGGTGAATGCAAAAAAATACATGCCGTAGGGATGGACCCACACGGCTTGGGGATGATGCTGCCCGAGGGGGGGGGGCAAACTGAACGAATTAGAGATATGTCACGTTGCACCATCGCAGGAGAGATGTCGGAGTAGCAGAATACGCAAGCTGTTGGAGTCGTTCCTCGCGAGGCGCCCTGGCCCCGAGCCTCGAGAGGCACAAGGGGCCCGGGAGGCTCTCGAAGATGCACATCCATCTCCGCCAGGGTCGCCTGGTGCCTGGCCTCGCGAGCCACGAGGGCATCCCTTGTGTAGCGCTGCAACGCCATAGCCGCGCCTGGTAGGCTGCAAGACATGGAGACGTAGCTGTGGTGTGGACACTCGCATCGGCAAACCCAAGACGGCCAGAAGAGCTGCCGAGATGCGTCCCTTTTGAGCCCTGGGATGTCGATGCAGACGCGGAACTCCTTACCCTCGCTAGGGAAGTAAGCCCTGCTTCACGGTACACTGCGATGGCCTTGCAGAACCCTTTCCTCTTGAATCTCCTCGATTGCCTTGCTGATCAACTCTTGAACGCCTGACGCCTTCCGCCTGATGCCTTCTCGTAGGAAGCCTGCGCTAAAGCACGCCTCCACATGGTGCCCGAGCGCCTCCCTCGTGACTCTGGCTAGGTTTGAGGCCCTCTTGAGGAGAGCCCCCGAGCCCAGCCTGAGAGGGCCGTTGGGCGCGCCCCCGAGGCTCAGTGTGGCGTCCCCGGGCGATTCTTCCTCACGAGATCCCTGACCCAGCTGCGGTTTCTTCGTCTTGGGCGACCTCAGGTGGGAGGGCACCGCCCTCATCTTCAGGGTTCTCGACTGCTGCAGCCTGGTAGGCGCGCTCTAGGGAGCACACCGCATCCTTTTCTTGGCATGCGACTATGATGACGCCGCCGCTTCCTGGCATCTTGAGGATGTTGTAGCCGTGGTGCATTGCTGCCATGAACTTGGCCAGTGCTGGGCACCCTAGGATGGCGTTGTACGGCAGGCGAATGTCAGCGATGTCGAAGTTGATGAGCTCGGTGTGGTAGTTGCTGCGTTCGCCGAAGGTGACAGGGAGGCGGACCTGCCCTATCGGGTGTGTGGAACCATCGGTCACTGCTGAGAATGGCATGGTTGGCTCAAGTTGGTAGTACGACACATGGAGCATGTCAAACATTTGAACAGATAGGACATTGAGCCCCGCTCCACCATCAACAAGAGTCTTGGTGACGACCACGTTGCTGATGACGGGTGAGCAGAGCATGGGGACCGCACCGGCAGTGGCCGCGCACTTGAGTTGGTCTGAGGAGCTGAAGGTGATGGCGCATTTGGACCACCTAAGCGGGCAAGTTGTTTTGGGCTTGGGAAGCATTGCATTCACCTCGTGTGCGAACTGCTTGAAGATGCGGTGAGAAGCGAGGGCCTGTGAGCCGCCCAGGATGCAGGAAATGGCTCGAGGCTCCTGGAAGCCCCCAGCCCCCTTGTACCGGTGATGATCTTTGTTCCTTCTCGGTGGTGGAGTTAGTGGAGGAAGACTGGTATTGCCCTGAGGACGATCCTCGCAAGGATGCTCCCTCCAGGCGCCCTCGCGAGGTTGGCCTTGCCAACGGTCCTCCCGAGGATGGTCGCGCCACTCATGGCGATGGTCGCGTCTGTCCTAGCGTCCTCCATCTCGGCCACCTCCACGGCTGTATCCTCGATCGTTGCACTCCGGGCGTCGACCGAGGCGCCCGTCACGGAGGGCCCTGAGCTCCTGGCGGTCGTTGGTGTTGTGGTTGTGGACGTTGTGGAAGACGCCGAACGGTCAGTTGCTTTTGGACGACTCGGGTTGGTCGCAACCATGCTTCATCTCTGTCTCGGCCGCGAACATGGACGGCCCTTTGCGCTTTACGTCCTTGGCCTTGGCCTTCTTGTCTTTGGGGTCAGCATCGGGGAGCTCGAGGAGGGAGAGCCGGCCCTCCTCAGCCCTTGCACACTTGTTCGCCATATTGAACATCTTCAAGGTTGTGCATAGGTCCTCGTGGATGGCGAGCTCCTCCTTCATCTTGACATCACGGACGCCATCAATGAACGCTGAAATGATGGCCTCGTCCGATACCTTTGGGATCTTGAGGCGAACATTGTTGAAGCGTTGGATATACTTCTGCAGGGTCTCTCCTGGCTGCTGCTTGATGCGCCACAGGTCACCCGCGGCCGGCGGACAGTCGTGAGTGCCCTGGAAGTTGGCGATGAAGCGGCCGCGCATCTCCTCCCAGGAAGTGACCGATCCCACGGGGAGATTCAGGAGCCAAGAACACACACCATCCTTGAGTGCCATGGGGAACCAGTTCGCCTTGATCCACTCGTCGCCGCTGGCCGCCTCAATGCTCACCTTGTAGACCTGCAGGAACTCGACAGGGTCGACGGTGCCGTCGTAGCGTGGGGACAAATCAGGTTTGAACTTTCTCGGCCAGATGACGTTGCGGAGATCTGAGGTGAATGCGCGACATCCTCCTTTGGCCATGGGGGGCAGTCGAGGAGGTAGAACTTGGTCCTGGTGCACACGTGCCGCCACCTCCTGTGGCGGCACACGCGCCTGACGTGGGGGTGCAGGAAGCACGCGTGCTTCCCCTTGAGGCTGCTGCACCACTTGGCAGCTCACCTCTTCCCATGCAGGCGCCTGGCGTGGCGGGTCGCGCCGTGGTGCCACATGCCTTGGCTCGATGATGACGCCATGGGACAGAGGTGGTGGAGGAGCCCCGTGAGCAACGTCACCTGTGGCAGGCGACTGCTGAGGCAGTGAGCGGGCTGGTGCAGCAGAGCTCCTAACCGCGCTGACGAGCTCAGCAATCCACTCGAGCCATTCCTCGTAGAAGTCATCGACCAGGCGGTAGCGGAGGAGCTCTCGCACCTTGCGCAGAGCGTCCTGCGTGTTCGCCGGGCCGTGACGCACGTGGAAGGATGAAGCTGCCGGGGTCAGTGACGGACTGGCGGTGCGCCCGTCGCGGCACACCGAAGGGTGCAGCGAAGAAGCTTGCTACTCATGGCCGGCAGAGCCCGTGGCGGCGTTTGCCATCGGAGACGGAGCACGAAGAGCACAACCATTGCCTACCGAAGCCGTCTGAGCAACGCGAGCGGCGACTTTAGGCCGGCCCTCGGTGCGAGCCCAACGTGCGTTAGCTATGGAGGTGTTGGAGTGACGGTGGATCAATCGACGGAAGAGGAGATCCGACACACCCCTACCTGGTGCGCAAAATGTCGGATTACGGGTTCCACAAACCCTTGAAAGGTTTGAACTCTGGGGTGCGTGCGGAGATCTCAATCTACCCAACTTGCCTACTTGCAATCCTCCTAAGCCTAGCGCGACGGGCTCGAAGAGACAAAGGGACACAACAGTTTATCCTGGTTCGGGCCACCTTGCGGTGTAATACCCTACTCCAGCGTTTTGGTGGATTCGCTTGAGGGGCTGAGGGTGAACTAGTAAAGTGGATGAACTGGCCTCAGGAGTGTCGGATTTCGGGTTCCGGCAGACCCTTGAGGTTCGAACACTGGGGTGCGCATGAAAATCTCTCCCCTACCAGCTCACGTCTCGAAGTCTCGCAAAGATCTAAGCAAGAAAGATGAACACACAAGGGACACAAGATTTATACTGGTTCAGGCCACCATCATGGTGTAATGCCCTACTCCAGTGTGTGGTGTGGTGGATTGCCTCTGGGGCTGATGATGAATAGTACAAAGGGAGAACAGCCTCGCGAGGGGCTGTTCTTCAGCTGGTGCGACGAACTGCTAGGGTGAGTTCAGTCAGTTCTCTCTCTCTCTCTCTCTGGTCAATCTCTAGGTGCCTTCCAGATGCCCTACCCTGTGAGTGGCTAGTCCTATTTATAGGCGGAGGCCCTGGGCCTCTTCCCAAATAATGAGCGGGAAGGGCGCCAACAATTGGCCATTTTGAAGGGGAACATCTGGTACACTTATCCTGACTAAAGTTGGTCTTCGGCTGCCAAAGGCTCTAACGGTGACGCTGCCCTGGGCTCCACGGTGACCTCCATCCTGCCGTTCTGTTGGTCTTGGTCTTGTTGCACCGAAATGGTAACCTTTGCCTGATGCCTTGGCCTGTGCTTGCCCCCTTTGCACCGAAAGGGAAACAAGGACACTGAGCAGGCGGCGCCCGCCTGGCGCCCGCCTGGTCCTTGCTAGTCATGGCTTGCGTCACGGGCCCCTCGGGAGGTGCCCTGCCTTGATCTCTCCACCTCCTTGCGAGCCTGCCTCAGGAGGCTACTCCTGAGGAAGCTCCCTGTCGTCCGCCCCGCGAGGCTTGGCCACTCGCGAGGGTCTTGAGCTTGAGCTGATGGAGCTGGGCTGCATTGGGCCCCCACTTGATCCACGCCGCAGGCCGCAGGCAGGCAAGTCTGGGGACCCCTGTTCCCAGAATGCCGATAGTAGCCCCCGGGCCCGAGGCGCGCCCGGACTTGGTTTAGTAGAGAAGCGAAGGGGCAAGTGCGAAGCGCCACGGGCCACAGCAGCCTACGGCCCTGGGTGCCGCGTGGCGGTTGATTGGACGTGGGCGTCTCCGCTTCCCCATGATGCCTCATTATACGCCTGGCTAGGCGGGCCTGTGGTTGCACACATCTACTCCCTTCTCGCCGCCCGAGCGCTTCCTGCCCTTCCTTCTTCCTCGAGCCTCAACCTCCGCCTCCAATCCAACTTGAACTCTCCCCTTTCTCGCCTGCCATGGCGCCAACGAAGAAGGAAAAGGGGAAGAAGCCCGCGCCTTTGCACCGCTCGCCTCTGGCGATGGCTCCCTCCGTTGATCGGTAAATCATACTCAATCCCGAGGCCCTGCGTAAGGTTTGCTATGCTCTTGCCACCATCTTCAACGAGTGTGGCCAGACCACGGCCTGGCCTGCATCCCACGCTTCTGTCAACAGGGTCGTCACAGTGGTCCGGTTCTTCGCCGACTCCTTGTGGGCGGGTCTGGTTCCCCCTTTCTCTGCGTTCTTCATTGTGGTTCTCTCCCATTATCAGATCCACATGATGCACCTCGGACCTGAGTCCATTACTCTCCTGGCTATCTTTGCCTTTGTTTGCGAGGCAATGGTGGGCATTCCTCCTTCCGTTGCTTTGTTGCGCCACTTCTTCTCCTTGCGCCTGAGCGAGCCCAATCAATGCTCAGGGTGTGTGAGCTTCCTTGCCATGCCAGAGACGGCTGCTTCAGGGATCGACTTTGTCCTTCCTCCTTCTGAGGCCAAGTTCAGGGAGCGCTAGCTGTATGTGGACGTTGGGGTACCCAGCCCCCTGCTCTCGCACCCAACCTCGCTGGCTGTTCGTAGCTCAGGCTGGGCTCATGAGGCGCTCGTGAGCCTCCGGCTCGTCTTCATCTGGCGCCGCTTCGAGACCTTGAGGGCGCTCAATGTGATGGCGCCCAAGGTGGTGAAGGAGTTCCTCCAGTGTCGCATTGCTCTTCTCCAGCGCCACTCTCACCGAATGTGGGATTATGCGGGGTACAAGGACCGCATGCGGCTCCAGGAGGAGGACTTGGCGCCTGAAGCACTGAGGATGGTGCTCAAGGTCTTGACTGGCGACCCTTCCCCAGGCAGCCTTCGACATGATGGTGCCCTCCTGTATCTTTGCTCGGGTAGGGCCGATTTCATGAAGCAGATGCCCAGCTTTGATGAATGGAGACTGCGCCCGACTGGCCTCAGGGGCCACCGCGAGAATCCTATCGCCGTGGTTGCCCTACCAGTTGCCCAAAGCGGCCCCGTCCCAGGTGACGAAGAAGGGAGACGAGAACTGCGGGGAGCCGAAAAGGATGATGCTGTGGAGGCGCAGATGGAGCGCGGGGATCCGGAGGTAACATCTCATGAAGCCCACCCTGGAGCAGTGGCAGGCCAGGAGCTTCGGCCTACGGCTCCCGAGGGTGGGGCTCCCGAGGCTCCGGTCGTCCCTCACGAGGCGGTGCCCCGTGGCGTTGCTCAGGCCGGTCCCATTAGCATCGATCGTCCCGATGCCTCCAACATGCCAAAAGCCGACCCTGTGAGGGAGTCCTGGATTAGGGGGTATCCGGATAGCCGGACTGTGTACAACATCCGGACTATTGAAGCGTGAAGATACAAGACTCAAGACTTCGGCCCGTGTCCGGATGGGACTTTCCTTGGCGTGGAAGGCAAGCTTGGCGATCCGGATATTATATTTCATTCCTTGTAACCAACTCCATGTAAACCCTAGCCCTCTCCGGTGTCTATATAAACCGGAGAGGTTGGTTCTTAGAAGGCCAATCACAATTACATTCATACCATCATAGGCTAGCTCCTAGGGTTTAGCCTCTACGATCTCGTGGTAGATCTACTCCTGTACTACCCATATCATCAATATTAATCAAGTAGGAAGTAGGGTTCTACCTCCATCGAGAGGGCCCGAACCTGGGTAAACATCTGTGTCCCTTACTTCTTGTAACCATTAGCCTCGACACACAGATCGGGACCCCCTACCCAAGATCCGCCGGTTTTGACACCGACGCCCTGCTCCAAGCACTTGGGTCGATTTCGAGGCCTTGGGTGGTGAAGATCGCCCTTGCCGCTTGTTGAAGCGTAGGAAGTACTTTGCCATGGATGAGTAAGTCCTCTTTCTTCTTTGCTCCTTTATTTCCCTATTCTCGCAGCTGATCGTGGCCTTCTTAGGGCCCTTCCTGCTAAAATCTCGGAGACGGCAAAGGAGTCATCCTCCCAAGCCTCGTCTTTTCTGCTGACCCTGGGCGTGCCGGGCTCGAGCGACACTCCTGCTGCTTGGCCAGTCGGAGAAACGGCCCGTCCTGCCGGGCATATGGATCCTGCGCGCCCTCTGTCCTCCCTCCATGGGTACCCCTGGGGCATGACCAGCTTGCCCCGTGCTCCTTCCCTGATCGTGAATGGCGAGTGGTTGAAGTCGGTCTTAAGCTTCTCTTCTAGGGACGGACCGGTGCCAGGCCGGGCTCCTGGCGCGGCCCGTCTGACGATTGCTGGGGCACCAGCCCCCGACCCTACGCTGGGAGGGGGCATGCCACCCCAGTGCACTCCGGGCTCGCCGGTGGTGGAGGATGACGCGGAAGACGTACTCAGGCGTGCTCGCGAGCACCGCGCCCTTCGCCAAGACTTCCTCCAGGGGGCGATGGACGCAGTAAGCCGGATCGGTGCAGAGCTTGCTGGCGAGGACGAACGCCTCGAGGCTGAAGGCTTGCGCCTTGCTAAAGAGAGGCGCAAGCTGAAGGTAGCCGTTGCCTTTGTGCATCGCCAGCGGGACCTCGACAACATGAAGGCTGAAGCGTCACTGGTGGCCTCGCGAGAGGCCTGCTCCCGAGCCGTCGAGGAGGCCCGGGAAGCAGACTGACGGCGCAAGGATGTGGAGGAGCGCGTGTGGGAGCTCCAAGCCTGGAGCAACTCTCTCGAGGAGTAGGTGGAACTGCGCCAGGCGGGCCTTGTGTCGCTGAAGGAGGCCTCCGTCGACCAGGTAGAGCTCCAGAAGCGTGAAGAAGCGCTGGCACTGGAGGCCGCCAAGCGCAACCTTGACCTCGAGCGGCTGGAGACGAGGGAGCTCCTGGTGGCTCAGGCGGAGGATGACGTCACCGCGCGCGAAGCCCGAGCCCAGGAAGAGATCGACCGCCGAATGGCGGACGCCCGTTTGGGTCTCGAGCGCCAATACAAAGCGAGGTTGGAGCTGATCAGGACCGAAGCTGAAGGTAGGACCGCAGCCCTCAGGGCCAAACTGGCCGACGTGACACGGGGTGCGGACTTCTCCGCGGCTGCCCTTGGTGCGGCGCAGGTAGAGCTGGCCTCTTCCCGTGCCGAGCTGCTTCTTCTCCGACAGAGGGTCGACGGCGCCAAAGCTGTCGCGCGGCAGAACAAGGACGAGATCCGCCAGAGGCGGCTCTTGGAGCACGAGCAAGTGCCCATGCTCCGAACGCTCAGGGAGCGGGCTAAGGAGACCCTGGGCAACATTTGCGAGGCCGCTGTCGAGGTGCCACACGAGACCAACTATGCCGGCAACCTCCAATATTTCACCGACATGGCGACGCTTCTGGAGAACCGCTCCAAGAGGTCCCGTTGGCTCATCGAGGAGAGGAACCGAGCCTTGCTTGGGCATGGCTTCTCCCATGTCTTCAGCCACCTACAGAACATGGATCCCCACTTCGATTTTGATGCCGCCATTGCACCTGTGCCCATTGCCGTCCGGGGCGACCTGGCACAATGGGTGGAGGACAATGTGGACTCCCTCGTTAGGGCCTTCGCGTCTGATGATGATGGCGTGATCATGGCCGCCAATGAAGGCGGCATGGTGGACGCGCCTGGGGCTGGCGGAGGTGTGGGTGGTGCTGGTGATGCGCCAGTGACACCAGCGACGCCTCTGGAGGCGCCCCAGATGACGCGGCAAGCGATATGTCCGACTGATCGCGCATCCCCCATGGTTTATCCTGCGTGAAGAAAGTTCGGGCTTGGCCCTGAAGACTGTAGGAGCATTTTGGGAGGGGAAGCCCCTCATGTAAAGGTTGGTGAACAATATCCCTATAAGTGTAACGCTGCGCGTGGGCTTAGCCACCGGCCTGGCGATGGGTCAGCTGACCTGTTTACCTCCTGACCCTGACGAGTCCCAAGCGGGCCTGTGGGGGCTGCTATGCCTCGAGTGTTTTCTGAATGGTCCCGTTAATCCTGCGGTGAGACATCCGGAGAGGGTGTAGCGACAGCGGTCCAGATTGTAGACGTGCCTGGCCCGGCCGGCTCACGAGGGGCTCGCGAGGGGAGGCAGCCGACGCTAACTTGAATGTAAGGTCGAAACCAGAAAACGAGAGATTGCTCGAACGAGACTAAGATCCCCTTCCCCAGACGCACGCAACTCTCACGTTCAAATACAAATTAAATTCAAATCTAAGAAACTTGTCAATTGAGGAAAAGTCAAAAGGCAAAAAGCCGCGTCCGACACCTAATCTAGTCTTCGACGTCTTCTCACCAGCGCGGAGCTAAGTGCTGCCACTGGGCGTGGGCGGGAGCCCCCGAGGCCCGAGGGCGGCTCTCCGGAGACTCCGGGGCGTGCACAACCCCACTCATTATTACGTGAGAGTGTCACGGGGCAGCGAGCTTCACAGGCACTGGTGGAGGACCTGGCGCCTGAAGCACTGAGGACAGTGCTCAAGGTCCTGACTGGCGACCCTTCCCCAGGCAGCCTCCGACATGATGGTGCCCTCCTGTATCTTTGCTCGGGCAGGGCCGATTTTGTGAAGCAGATTCCCAGCTTCGATGAATGGGGACTGCGCCCGACTGGCCTCAGGGGGAACCGCGAGAATCCTGTCGCCGTGGTTGCCCTTCCAATTGCCCAAAGCAGCCCCATCCCAGGTGACGAAGAAGGGTGACGAGAACTGCGGGGAGCCCAAAAGGATGATGCTGTGGAGGTGCAGATGTCGCGCGAGGCTCTGGAGGCAACATCTCATGAAGCCCGCCCTGGAGCAGTGGCAGGCGAGGAGCTCCGGCCTACGGCTCCCGAGGCTGGGGCTCCCGAGGCTCTGGTCGTCCCTCATGAGGTGGTGCCCGGTGGCGCTCCTCAGGCCGGTCCCATTAGCGTCGATCATCCCAACGCCTCCAACATGCTGCAAGCCGACCCCTGTGAGGGAGTCCTAGATTAGGGGGTATCCGGACAGCCGGACTGTGTACAACGTCTGGACTATTGAAGCGTGAATATACAAGACTCAAGACTTAGGCCCGTGTCCGGATGGGACTTTCCTTGGCGTGGAAGGCAAGCTTGGCGATCCGGATATTATATTTCCTTCCTTGTAACCGACTCCATGTAAACCCTAGCCCTCTCTGGTGTCTATATAAACCGGAGAGGTTGGTCCTTAGAAGGTCGATCACAATTACATTCATACCATCATAGGCTAGCTCCTAGGGTTTAGCCTCTACGATCTCGTGGTAGATCTTCTCCTGTACTACCCATATCATCAATATTAATCAAGCAGGAAGTAGGGTTTTACCTCCATCGAGAGGGCCCAAACCTGGGTAAACATCTGTATCCCTTACTTCTTGTTACCATCAGCCTTGACGCATAGATCAGGACCCCCCTACCCGAGATCCGCCAGTTTTGAAACCGACATTGGTGCTTTCATTGACAGTTCCTCTATGACGTCGCTGCAAGGCTTGATGGCTCGACTCGTCTTCAAGGACGACATTACTTCGGAGAGAGCTCTGGCTATAGGCCAAACTCTCCTGCTCGACGGCTTTATCAAGGCCGCCCCATCGGTGACAGAGCCGACGACGGCCTCTCGGGTCATCAATCATAACCTTCGGGTCAGTTCGGAACTTGCCGAACAGATGGATCCAATGGAGCTCTCCTTCATGAATGAACTCTTGGATCGCATCGCCGCTCTGGGAGTCGCTACAAACTACGACCAGATTGGGCTTAAACCCGACCGAAGGGACATCAGATCCCCGCCGGCCACCCAGGAGACAGCGATTGTGGAAGAACCATATGTGGATCGTCCCCAGCTTTGAGGACGAATTATGTTCGGATCGCCGAACTCCTTGAGCCAAAAATCTGCTCAGAGGACAACCTGCCCCAGGTCCCGGACTTAGGATCGGACACTAGGCCGAAGGAATCGGGTAGCACTCCGGATTCCGAGCTATTGGGCTCAGAACCACCTGCTCCCTTGGGCGTTAGATAGGATCATGATCCGGACTCTGATAACAACACTTATTTGGACTTAAACTATCTCTCCCGCATTAGGCAAGAGCCCCAGGAGACGGTACATCATTACTGGGCCAGATTCCTCCTTGCGCTCAACAAGGTTAAGGACTGCCGCGAGGAGAACATGGTCTCACTCTTCTGCAAAAACTGCACGGACGAAGGGCTCCTCAATGCTATAAGCCGCCGCGAAATAATACATTTCGCGGACTTGGCAACCATAGTACGTAAGTACTATGCGATGGAGAGCGCCTGGAAGACCCAAGCAGAATTTTGGGATAGTACCGCTCTCACCAATACCTTTGTCCGAACCAGACGGATGAACTCTCATAAGACGTCCGATCCAATCCCCAAGAAACTGAGGCCCACCCCAGGGCGGGGATCCGTATTGGAAGAATGGCTCGACGGGCCATGTAAGCTCCATAGTACGCCGGATACAATGCCAACTCATAGCCTTAGGGCATGTTGGATACTCCGACAGGTGGAAAAAAGCGGCGAGGATCCTCTTGCGAGCCATAAAGCGGAACAATATCCTGCCCGCGGACACAATACGGTACTAACAGTCTTTGAGACTTTTGCCTCAAACAACAGGCGCAAGCGGGCTCACCGAAGCTCTGCGGAAATTTGCCATGTGGCAAAGATAAACCCCTGGAACGACACGGCTATAACTTTCAATGCCACTGACGAACCTCGGTTCCAGACTGTCCGGGCACTGGCTGCTCTGCTCCTTAGCCCAATCGTGGATGGCTTCCGGCTAACCAAAGTACTTATGGACGGCGGAAGCGGGTTAAACTTGATCTATGAAGAAACGCTCAACAAAATGTAGATTGATAAAGTCTGCATTGAGCAAAGCGGCACCACCTTCAGGGGAATCATGCCTACTCGAGAAGCACGGTGCGCGGGAAAAATCACACTCGATGTGGTATTCGTCACCCCAGAGAATTATAGGTCCGAAGAAATTACATTCCAAGTGGCTCCTTTCAGAAGTGGATACCACACCCTTCTAGGGCGGGACTTGTTTACGAGCTTTCAAGCTGTACCCCATTACGGGTACATGAAGCTTAAAATGCCCGGGCCCAACGGAATTATAACTTTAGCTAGTGATCCGGACGTCGCACTCCGCGCCAAAAACAAAACCGCATCACTAGCCCTGGAAGCATTATCTGAGTCCCTAGCCCGAAGAGTTAACGACACTGCGGGCCACCGTGGACAGGGACGACATGATACTCGACAAACGACCCAAGTCCACCTCATTCAAACCTGCAGACGAGATAGTCAAATTCCAGGTCCACCCAATGGATCCCACGAAGACAACATCCATCGGAACACAATTGAGCCCCGTGATGGACGCCGCACTGCGAGATTTCTTACGCGAGAATTGGGACATTTTTGCCTGGCACCCTTCGGACATGCCAGGCATCCCACGCCGGCTGGCCGAACACAGCCTCAATATACTAAAGGGATACAAACCGGTCAAATAAACCCTAAGGCGGTTTCCAGAACCCAAACGGCAAGCCATGGGGGAAGAACTAGCCAAGCTGCTTGAGGCCGGATTAATCAGAGATATTAAACATCCGGATTGGCTGGCGAATTTGGTAATGGTACCAAAAAAGGACAAATCATGGTGCCTATGCGTGGACTTCAAAGACCTCAACAAGGCTTGCCCCAAGGATCCCTTTCCCCTCCCTCGCATCGATTAAATCATCGATGCCACAGCTGGACACAACTCGCTGTGTTTTCTCGACGCATACTCTGGATACCATCAAATAAAGATGGCAGAGTCGGACCAAGCTGCAACAGCTTTTATAACGCCATATGGCCCTTTTTGCTTCAACACTATGCCCTTCGGGCTCAAGAATGCCAGCGCAACCTATCAACGCATGATTCAAACATGCCCGGAGAAACAAATCGGCAAAACAGTGGAAGCATATGTGGACGATGTTGTCATAAAAAACAGACACGTCGAAACCCCAATAGATGACTTGAGGCTCACATTCGATAACCTCCGGACATACCACATCAAGTTGAATCCGGAAAATGTGTTTTTGGTGTCCCTTCGGGGAAGCTCCTGGGCTTCATTGTTTCCAATAGAGGAATAGAAGCGAATCCAGCAAAAATCCGAGCCTTGTCGCAGTTGGCGTACCAACAGACCTCAAGCACATCCAGAAACTAGCAGGATGCGTGGCCACTTTGAGCTGCTTTATATCCAGGCTAGGGGAAAAGGCATTGCCTCTTTACCGCCTCCTTCGGCGCACCGAACACTTTGTATGGACGGACGCAGCCGCGGCCGGACTCGATGAGATAAAGACCTTATTGGCGAGTAATCCGGTCCTAACAGCGCCAATCATCGGCGAACCTATGTTGCTATACATAGCTGCAACACATCAACTGGTAAGCGCAGTGCTCATCGTTGAACGAGAGGTGGACGTATACAAATTCCCGCTTCAAAAGCCGGTTTACAACGTATCCACGGTGCTCACCCCATGTAAATCCCGATACCCACACTATCAAAATATAGCATACGCCGTCTTCATGGCATCTTGGAAGCTAAGACACTACTTTCAAGAGTGTTCGATTACCGTCGCCTCCGAAGTACCACTCAACGACATAATTAATAACCGCGATGCTACGGGCCGGATTGCTAAATGGGCCATCGAGCTCCTGCTGTTCAACATAAGATACAAACCGCAGTGAGCCATTAAGTCGCAAGTATTGGATGACTTTGCCGCCGAATGGACAGAAGCCGAACTCCCTAAAGAGTACATCGCGTACTCCAACTGGATCATGCACTTTGACGGCTCCAAAATGCTGGCCGTACTGGGAGCAGGGGTAGTCCTGATGTCTCCCACCGGGGAGATGGTCCAGTACGTCCTACAAATATTATACACAGACTCCAACAATGCGGCCGAATATGAATCCCTGTTACATGGTCTTCGGATGGCAGTCTCTATGGGCATCCAACGACTAGAAGTGCGCGGGGATTCGAATCTCGCAATATCATAAATAAATGGAGACTTTGATGCCAAGGATCCGAAAATGGCGGCCTATCATAATGCCGTCCTCAAAATGTCAGCTCGATTCGAGGGGCTCAAATTTCACCATGTGGATCGAGAAAACAATCAAGCGGCGGACGTCCTTGCCCGCATCGGTGCCAAACACGACCCTGCCCCACCTAATATATTCCTGGAAAGGTTGTTCAAGCCATCCGTAGTATGGGAAGGGGAGTCCGGCAATACCAGCACGGATCCGAATATACCCCCAGATTCCGAGCCATCCGACACAATCGGAGGCTCTGCCACCGAAATAACACCTTCGGCCCACGAAATCATGGCCGTCATCGCCCCGTGGACCGAGCCGTTCTTGGCCTACCTAAATAGGCAGGAGCTCCCCGAAGACCAAAATGAAGCACGCTGCATAGTCCGGTGTTCTAAAGCTTACAAGGTCCACGGAGGGGAACTCTACAATAAAAGCGCGACCAGAGTGCTCCAAAGGTGCATCTCCGAAGAGGAAGGGCGGCAACTCCTGGCTGAAATTCACGCCAGACTGGGCAAACACCACGCCGCAGCTCGAGCGCTAGTCAGCAAAGCCTTTCATACAGGCTTCTATTGGCCGACGGCCCGAGCAGACACACAGGACCTTGTCCAACATTGCATCGGCTGCCAGCTCTTCACCAATCAGAGTCATATGCCCCCTACCGCTCTCCAAACAATCCCCGTAACTTGGTCCTTTGCGGTCTCGGGGGCTGGATATGGTCGGGCCCCTTAAAGGGGGAAGCCATAAGAAAAAATATCTGTTGGTCATGGTGGAGAAATTCACCAAATGGATCAAAGCCAAACCAGTTAAAACGGCCGAATCCGGACCAGTAATAGACTTCATATCCGGGGTTGTACACCGTTACGGTGTCCCCCATAGCATCATCACTGATAATGGCTCAAATTTCACAGCCGATGAAATGAAAACTTGGTGCAGCAAAATGGGCATCAAGCTCGACTACGCTTCCGTCCACCACCCGCAAACAAACGGCCAGGTCGAACGGGCAAATGGTCTTATCATGAGCGGCATAAAACCCAGATTAGTGTGATCTTTAACAGAATCAGATACGCACTGGGTAGAGGAGCTCGACTCCGTACTCTGGGGACTGCGGACCACACCGAATCGAACAACCGGATACACACCATTCTTTATGGTGTACGGTGCGGAAGCAGTACTACCCTGCGACATAATACATGATTCGCCACGCGTACGCATGTACGAAGAGAAGGAAGCCGAGTTAGATCTGCAGGATAACTTGGACGCCCTGGAGGAGGAGCGCGATGTCGCAAAAGCCCGTTCCACATTCTATCAGCAGTAGGCTTGGAGATATCAAAGCAGAGAAGTGCGGGATAAAACTTACAATATTGGCGAGCTCGTTCTACGCCTACCGGAGAAGAAGAAGGACAAACTCAAACCCAGATGGGAAGGCCCCTTCGTCATCGACAAAGTTCTCACCGGAGGAGCGTACCACCTATGTAATGCATCTGACAACAGACTCGAGCCGAACCCATGGAACGCGGCTAGACTCCGGAGATTCTACGCCTAACACCGAACGGTTCGTCTCCTCAACCCTCCTTTTTAAATTATGCTCCACCACTGTTCCTCTCCTTTCTCAACCCTCTTTCCATTCACACCAAGTATTTAATACAGTGCGGATTCCCGGATTATCCCGGCCGTACCATGTGTGCAAGCTGCATCTAGGGGCTTCCTATTCGGAAGCTAGACATAATTACTTTAATGGCTTTTTGCCCATCACGTATGCGTTCTTTCTCCATATGTGCCTTTTCTTCACCATTATATGCATCGATATGACTTAAGAGGTGGCCAACCTGGGTTGCCTGGCTCTTGTATTTATGCCCTACGTTCCCATTAATTCGGCTAGGGCATAAGGGGAGCACCTCTGCGATTGTTACTGCCGATTGAGCTGGATGTGTACCTCAGACTAGGTGAAGCCGAAAGCTAGTTTCCTTAAGAGAATATTCGATCGATGAACAAAGGATGTACTCGTTGGTTACAACAAAGAACCCCAGAACCTTTGTATCCTGCGCCATCGCGCGTAGTCCGGACATGTGCATCGACACATGGATACCTAGGGAAAGGAACCCCTAAGGGAACTATTCTCCCTAGAAGATGTTTCTTGCTATCCATGCAATATAACATAACTAGTTGGGTACTGAAGCGAAAAGGTCCGCCATGACAAATGATTTCAATCCGGTTAGAGGCTACTTATGCCAATCAATTTACACAATCACTGAGAATGACTATATTCCTCCTCTATACCATCTAACAGGTTATCTAGCCTACAATCCTGCTGAGAATACTTAGCGGCTAATGCGACCTGGTCATACACCAGGCTCACGGGAATTTCTTGCCCATCGGGCCCCGCCGGTCCCACTTCGGCCATATGGTTAGGGTCCACCTTGGTGTAGCGCGTCTTCACCATCGCCCAGGTTTCTCTTGCTCCTTGCCAGCAGGCTGATATCTTCCATAGACAAAAGCGCCGCCGGGCTCCTTGGAGTAGGTCCGCAAGCTCTCCCATGCCATTTGGCAGTAGGCTTGATGGCCACAAGGCATGAGCAACGCCGTGCATCACCTGCCGGGCACGCTCGTGCATCTGTGACAGTTCTTGCAGCAAATCACCTGCAGATGAGTGCATCTCCTCTTCAGGGCGACCCGTTAACATTCCTGCAAGGAAAAATATTTTTAATAAACTTCCTCGCCGAACTATCAAACAGTTCGCTTGCGTTCTTACCATAAATGACGCAACGAAGTTTTTTCTTCTCCTTCACGGAGTCTGCCAGTTGTGCGCGGACGTCCTTTAATTCCACGTCCAGACGAATATTGGCATCATGAAGCTTGTTCTTCTCTTGCATCACTTGCGTAAGGATGCGCTCGCCGGCCTTTAGTTGCCATTGGAGATGCGAGTCGTCACCCACTGTGCCAGTCGGATTCACTCCAGGATTGTCTGTAGAACTTACTGTTAGACTAACCGCACCAGCCATCTACTAACTAGCACATCTGTGTATAATGGAGACAAATATTACCGGCAGGGGCCTTTCGGGATCCCTCTAACTTGGCTACATCATCAGTTAATTGGGCCTTGCAGGCCTCCAGATCCCGCGCCAATTGCTCATTCTTGTCCACAAGGACCTACGGATATATATCGATCCTTCAAATAGTTGTCCCAACTATTCTAAGTCTCAGGGGCTACTGCTAGGCATACTTATCAAAATCTCTTACCCGTATGTCTTTTGTATACTGGCTTGTCGCTTGGGCAAGTCCGCCTCGAGCGGCTCGGACATATGTGTCCGCCAAATTGAAGGCATTAAAAGCCTCTTGGGAAAAGATGTTGTGCCGGAGCACGACCTTCCAGCGCCGCTGGTTCATGGCGCTCTCCACTTTGGATTTTGTGGCTGAACACATATCCATACCCTCCGTCGGGAAGCTATGCAGTGCTGGCCCCGTATCCGCCTCCGCCCCCGAAGCCGGTTCTGGAACCCGGCTGGTGGAGATGTGGTTGGTTGTCACATCCCTAGCTGCTGGTAGTGCTCTAGGCTAGCTTCATGTGTGCATCATGTCTATATTTTTGAAACTTGAATTGAGGAATTTTGAAAGCCTCAAAAACTTAATTAAAAGTAGGGCAAAGATCCCTAGAAATCTCATTCTATGTTCCAAGATGTTCTTTTGCAATGTTTGAGAATTTTGGCAAGAGCTATATATCAAACCAAAATTTAGGAACATTTTTAAGGAATTATTTTGGGACTCTGAATTTAAATCAATACTATTTTTGAGTTTGAACTTATATCCAATTATTACTGAATATATGTTCAAATAACTGAAACATTTTTATGTGCTTTGGTATAATTCCATTGTGCTAAATAAAATGTTCAGGGGAATTTTGTCACTGTCTTTGAATTTGTTTTATTTAGAAACAGTGGCAAAAGGAAGTAAATTAAACAAAACAGAAGAAAAATTAAAAAAAGAGCAGAAGACCTACCTGTTGCTCACCTGGCAGCCCAGCCGGCCCAGCTTGACCGGCCCAGCCCACCGCCGCTTCCCCCCCCCCCTGTCGTCTTCCTCCCTCGCCAGAAGGACGTCGGCGTGTCGACGCGCGCGCGCCCGAACTCCACCTCCTGCTTCCACCTCCTCCTGCCTCTCTGCTCGCTTCCCCGACCCCCTGGAGATGCCACCCACCTCCCTGGCGCCACGTCCATTTCTCCCTCCGTCCCTATCCCCCTCTGCTCTCTCTCCCTCCCGCGACCGAACACACCCGCCGCCGCCGTTCGTTGCCGCCGTGGCCACAGCCACTGCGTCGCCCCGCCGATGCTCTCAGAGGCGCCGCCGCCACCTACTCTCCCTCCTCTCCGAGCTACACGAGCCAGGACGGCCCCAATACGACGCTTGCGGCCTTCTTCTCCGACCACGGCCGCCGAATGCCTCCGTCGATTCGGCCACTCCGGCGCGCCCCCGAGCCCACTAACCATCCCTGCAGCTCCGCGGTGAGCCTTTAACCCGATTCCCCCTTTCCCCGTCGTCCCTCGCGTGCTCTAGCCCCGATCCCCAACCATGACCGCAGCATCTCGCCGCCGGCCATGGCATAGCCGTGGCCACAGCCGCGCAAGCTCGCAACGGAGCTCGTCAGCGTGCTCAGCGAACCCCCAGGAGCACGTAGCACCCTCCGGTTTCTCCTCTAGTGCACCGTAGCATCGCCACCGCCTGCACCCGAACTCCGGCCGCCGCCGATTTGGTCGCCGCCGTCGATCCCGACCACCGCAGCTGCTGCCTCCACCACCACTAGATGCGCGAGTCTTCCAGCTCGCTGTAGCCGCAAACCCCGAGCAAAATGGTTCCCTGTATCGCAATCCCGAGCCGCCCCGCCGTTTCTGTCGTCGCCGGCGACAAGTCGCCGGCAGGTTTGACCTGATCGGCCCGGGGTTTGACCTCCCCTGACGTGTGGGCCCAGGCGCCTGCTTGATTAGTGTTAGGTTAGTTAGTGTTAATTAACTTAGCTAATTAGATGAGCCACTGACATGCGGGCCCCGCCCGGCTAACTAAGTTAGTTAGGGCTAATCATATTTAGGTTAGTCGCTGACCAGTGGGCCCAATCCAGTTAGTTAGGGCTAACTAACTTGGTTAGTTGACTGGGTCACTGACCAGTGGACCCCACTGGTCAGGTTTGACCTGGTCGACGCCTTTGACCTGCTGACGTCACCCCGGCGTCATGCTGACGCAATATTCCTTTTCTGGAATTTAGTTTATTTTATAAATAATCAGGAAATTCCAGAAATAGCTAAAACTTCAATAAATCATAGAAAATCAACCGTAAGTCAGAATGAAATAATTTATATATGAAAAATTATCAGAAAAATTCAAGGAATCCATCTGTACCATTTTCATGCATGTTTGAACAATGTTTGTCCTCTGTCTTGGACAAAACAAATAAAGGGCATTTAAATAATCATATATGGAGTTGGAGTTTGAATCATGTATTCAAACCAACTTCATTTAAATCATAGCTAGGTGTATTAGCTCAAAACACATTCATATTGCCATGTCATAGCATGCATCATATTGTGCATTGCATTGATCGTGTTTCTTCTGTGTTTGCCAGTGTTGTTCCCCCTCGGTAGACGTTGTACCGACGATGTGATCGTTGACACTGATGAAGACTCAATGTTATCTTCAGAAGTGCCAGGCAAGCAAAACCCCCTTGTTCATTCCGATAAAAGCCCACTCTCTCGCTCCTGCGCTCTTTTACTTCATTAGGACAACAACGATCATTTGTTACTTGCTGCGGTAGCTGAACCCCTTTATCCTTTGCATGACCTGTCATTGCCACAGTAAATAGATGAAACCCACTAGCATGAGTAGGAGTTGTTTGAGCCCTGTTGTGCCTACTCATTCATGCTTGTTTGTCATGCCTGCTACTGCTTAGAGTTGAGTCAGGTCTGATTCATCGGGGATGAATCAGAGGTGTGTGAACATGTCCTACTGTGTGTGAGCTAAGTGTGTGAACACGATTTGGTAAAGGTAGCGGTGAGAGGCCATGTAGGAGTACATGGTGGGTTGTCTCATTGCAGCCGTCCTCAGGAACTGAGTTCTGTGTTTGTGATCCATGATCAGTTACTACCACACATTGGGCTCCGGGCGCTCCAAGCTCTCTCGACTTATTAATCAACTTGATCTCTGTCCAGGAGTTGCAACTAGTTTCTGGTGTTTGTAGGTAGTGTTAGTAGTCTACCAAGTGGCACCCGGTACAGGTGGGCTTGGGACAGACTAGGCACAGTGGCACGGTGTACCAAGCGTAGATCCACCCGTGAGGTGGGCTTGGGAACCCTGCTCACATCATTTGGGGCCGTGAGCGACACCCCGGCCGGATCTCCTTGCGGATGGAACCCGAATAGGCGATAAACCTGGACTAGAGACTTGTTCGGTTAGTCAGGTCGTGGCCGACTCCCTCGCCCGGCTTCCGCTTGAAGGTTGCCGAGGTACATGACGTGTACAGGGCGATAAGTGGCGAAAGCGTGTGTGAAGAAGTACACCCCTGCAGGGTTATCATTATCTATTCGAATAGCCGGATTCCTCGGATATGGAAACTTGGACCCCTTGTACAGTTCATAGACAAGTGAAAGTGGATACTCTAAAATACGCAAGATAAGCGTGAGTGCTATGGATGGCGTTCTCGTAGGGAGACGGGAGCGGATCCATAGTGGTGTATTGATATGGTGAATATGTGGACTCGTGTGCGCCACCTCAAAAGAGTTACTTGCAGTCGTAGTTCAGGATAGCCACCGAGTCAAAGCTGGCTTGCTGCAGTTAAACCCCACCATCCCCTTTGTTGATAATGATGCATATGTAGATAGTTCTGATGTAAGTCTTGCTGGGTACATTTGTACTCACGTTTGCCTATTTTATGTTTTTGCAGAGAGACTTCAGTCTCACTAGTAGTTCCGCGTGGACTTCGACGTTTAGCTTGTTACCTCAGCTACGATCTTGTGCCCTCGGCAGGATCTGGTAGATAGTCAGGCTTCTCAGCCTTTTTCATTTATAGTTGTCTGTACTCAGACATGTTAAGCTTCCGCATGTGCTTTGATTTGTATGCTCTGATGTTGGGTCATGAGACCCATGTTTGTAATATCCGCTCCTCGGAGCCTAATGAATAAATACTTGAGTCGTAGAGTCATGTTGTGATGCCATGTTGTATTTGCACATATCGAGCATATTGTGTGTATGTTATTGAAATGCTTGGTATGTGTGGGATCTGACTATCTAGTTGTTTATCCTTAGTAGCCTCTCTTACCGGGAAATGTCTCCTAGTGTTTCCACCGAGCCATGGTAGCTTGCTACTGCTCCGGAACACTTAGGCTGGCCGGCATGTGTCCTTCTTCGTTCCTGTGTCTGTCCCTTCGGGGAAATGTCACGCGATGAATACCGGAGTCCTGTTAGCCCGCTACAGCCCGGTTCACCGGAGTCCTGCTAGCCCAGTGCTACAGCCTGGATTCACTCGCTGATGACCGACACGTTCGATGCTGGGTCATGGATGCCTGTCCCTGTAAGTTTGTGCCACTTTGGGTTTACGACTAGTCATGTCAGCCCGGGCTCCTTATCATATGGATGCTAGCGACACTATCATATACGTGTGCCAAAAGGCGCAAACGGTCCCGGGCAAAGGTAAGGCGACACCCGTGGGAATACCATGCGTGAGGCCGCAAGGTGATATGAGGTGTTACATGCTAGATCGATGTGGCATTGAGTCGGGGTCCTGACAGCTTTGGTATCAGAGCCTGACTGCCTGTAGGATTACCAAGCCAAACTGGTCGAAGTTGAGTCTAGAAATGCTTTAGTTATATAAGGGAATTGATTGTGGGATGGAACGTAAGGCTCTTTTACTCCTTATACCTTATGCCCTTCTGATCTGAGTCATCTTATCTTTCCTACGGGGTTAAGGAATTAGGATTTCTCTTCTTTCTATCAGCATCACGTGTTACTAACCCATAGACCTATAAGATTGTTGGATTTAAGCCTCAGTCCAGTTCCTATTACTTCGGTATGTCTCTGATGATCTCGAAACCTTGATATTGTGCTTCTGAGTGGTTATGCCACCATTTTGTGAATGTCTCAAATCTTTTTGAGCATTTACAGCCGTTATGCTGTCCGAGTCATCCCAGGTTTCTAAATAGTCTGAAGCAATTTTCAAATCCCTTCCTCCCGTTTCGATGTTCCTTTGAGTCAGATTAACCACACTAATCGGTGAGTTGAGGTACTCTGCTGCCTTGACATATATGTTGGAGTTATTATTATGACCCTAGGTGTCTAGAGTACCACCTAGTAATCCAGTCATGCCTTGTGTTCCCAGTGTGATGATTCTGGCTATCATTCTTGAAAGCATCCCGTGATGCCACTTAGTAGTAGGTATTCTACTCCTGGGTTTCTGAGCCCAAGACTCACCCTACTTACTTCATGTTGATAGTGTTTGCTAGTTCCTTTAGGAAATTTTTAACTTTTGCATTAGTCCTCGAGGTCCATGGTATTTTCCTTCTTCCAAATACTATGAACCACTTATGGCAGTAGTTTGTTGGATCAAAAGATCATAACAGGAGTGCTCTCGATGGGTTCTCTATTCTATATTGCGACTCTGCTAGTTCAACTTTTCTGCATGGATTATCCGAAAGAAACATGTTGAACTTGGTTCGACATGCTAGTCCATGCATCCACAACTCAGAAAAACATATGTTCCTTTGAGTTGTCCCCCCCTTTAGTTGTCTTCTGACCGTCGTATATCAATTTATAGTCAAGAGTATGTATGCATTCGTTCATCGATGCCTATTATTCTTGTGGTCCGTTAAGCCATTCTATTCAGGATGACTAGGAGAAATGAACTCCAGTACCTCATCCATATCTAGGATTGGGTCAAAGTAGTTGTACTCTGCAGATCAAGTTGCTAATCCAACTTTTGTTCTGTCCTACCTTGGAGTATTACCATCTTTATATCAAGAATATCATGGGAATTGCACACCATCTGATGAACTCTTGATACAGTGATACTTCTCGCCATCGATATTCATTCCTTGGTTCCCGTGTTATTATAACCGGAACGCCGACAAGTGAATCGTGATGTGTGAAATCAATACTCCTAGCAAGCTTGTTGCTTGGTAGTTAAAGGACAATAATTTTATTCTTAGCGTGTTGGTTCTTGAATCATCATTCTAAGATAGATTGTGCTACCTAGTCCTTATTGTTGGTGCACTTTTCGATCGGTGAGTTAGGATTTCGTCAATCCCTCGCTCTTTGATCATATCGTCTTGCCCTGAAAAGCAAGATTGTCCTCGAGCTTAGTAACATATCGGTGGTTCGTGATTTTTCAATTATCTTCTCGGAAGTATTACCAGGTTGTCACCTGACTGCTATGTTGAGTTCGTGATCAAGTTGGTTTATTCCTGTAAACCACCCCTTCTCCAAGAGTCTGGGTTGGATACCCCTGAGCTAGACGGTTAAGCTGAGCAGCAACTTGGAGAGTTGGAAGATAAAAGCTTGCCTGACTTAGTTCGTTCCAAAGGGATATTCTTGTGTAGTGTGTGTTGAAGAAAGATGATATCTTCATCGATTGGTCCCTGTGATCAGTTGCTGGACCTATTGTCTTATCAATCCTTTGATTTGAGTGTGGGCTATCATCAAATCAAATCAGTACCAATGATGCTCGTAATGTTGTCTTACTCGTGGTTGATCCCTCGAGCATACACCATTACATCTTTGGTCTGACCAATGCTATCACCGTGTTCACATGATGGTGGAAGTCCAGTGATATGGAAATTCCGATGAGCTGTTGTTGAGCCCATCAGTAGCATTTCGTCTCCCCCCATGAATCATGTTGAACATCAACCTAGTGTTGAAAATTTTGTAAGCAATGCCTTCGTGCTCCGTTCATGAAGCCTATGTTTGGATGAAAGTAGTGACTTCCTCTAATTCATGTGCATCTGATGTACGTTGCCGCCATGAATTCGAGGAAGATTGTTTTGTTTCCTTTAGAATCATCCCAAATCAGTCATGCACACGTGCGAAGTATTCTGTAGTTTGGAGATTTGCAACCTTCATTCTATATGTATCCCTAGCACACCAAGCCACTGATTGATTTGTTCAAGGAAAAGGAGTTGCTGTGCAAATACTAGTTCGTGCACAAGATTCCTATATCCTCAATGATGGTTCCCTACCAGAACTCGGTAGTGTTTTATTGTAAGACTACCATGTGATCATGTTTGTCTGAGACAGGGTGTTCACACATGTGTAGCAGAACCAGCTCATGTTTTGGAGCTTGCTATCGTAGTTCATTTCCCGAGAATCTCGCAACGTCATTTGGTCGATTTGTGTTGCAAACTTTCATTTTTCTTCCTAGACTCGATGGGTCTGGAATATCCTGACACTAGGCAGATCTCAATCTCAGGCAGATATGATGGTTGGAACATTTCCCAAGAACTATAATATTGGTCCCTCGATAACCGGTAAAGTGGATGTCGTGGCCAACACACCCAGCCGGAAGACCTATTATTGTAGTATCTTGTTTGAGGAAGTTGGCCACCTCCCCATAAGGACTTCGTAGGATTTACTCCCTAGTTATGCCTTATGATTTTTGTGTTTCCGAAGTCCGACCTTTACTTGATGTTCTAGATACCAGACCATTTCAAGGAATGGGATGCGCTAGTACATCAAGGAGAACATTAGAAGCGGAGTGCTAAATGTCTCTCGGTCGATCATCCAGATTTTGTCCCCTTGGCCCCGCCAAGGTGAAATCTAAGAAGGTGTTATCTTCCTTTGCATCTGCATCCTCCACCGGTATTCATCATGGTAGTAAGTTGTGTTGCCAGAATCCTCGACACGGATATTGGTAAAACCTTGATGATTATGGAAATGCTCAAGTTCTTGAGAGCACGCACAAGCGCTAGGTGTTATCATCGACACTAACTGGGATGCTCTCAGTTTCCTCGGTTATGCTATGACCTTTCAAATAGTGAATTCACTCTCTATTGTTGGGTTCTTTCCCAGTTACCAGAATCATTCCCAGCATTTGCATTTTGTTCCCAGCTTGCACCACCAATGTGCCATTCTACCATGGGTCCCTTCCATTTCCGGTGGTAAGCAAATTCATCCAATACGTTGTCTTCAACAAGGTAATCCACATCATCTATTCTAATCTAGGTATGCCATTCTACCGAACCCCTCCAAACGGTCGCTTGAGAATTGCCTTAGGCTGGTATAAAGAGTTTCGATGATCTCTGAATCAAAGGTAATTCTTTGCCACTTAAGGGGATATTTCCACAAGTCACCTTCCCTAAGGTGCCCCTTTGTGGTATCATGGCAACTCAACTCCTCGCTACGTGACAATTGTTTACCACCTTTTTAAGTGTGGAATTATTGTCTACCTAGTGAACCTTCGTCATCTGTTCCACTCCATCTTCTAGATGTGTGTTTCGTGTCTCAGCTCAAGAGATGTTGCTATGCTTCCTTTCATGAGTTGATCCCGAGTTGTTCGATCTTTGAGAAGATCGATTCCGTAGAGTTTCCTTCTCCTCTCATTGTAATGTTGGTTGGAGTTCTCGGAGCAAGACATCAAGATAAAGATGGTGATCGAAACAACGTTCCTATGAAGTGCAACCTGGATCGTGAAGATTATACTAGTTTGCGTTCCCCCTTCATCTACCCTACGCTTGAATCTCGGGACGAGATTTTTGTTTAGTAGGGGTGAGTTGTCACATCCCTAGCTGCTGGTAGTGCTCTAGGCTAGCTTCATGTGTGCATCATGTCTATATTTTTGAAACTTGAATTGAGGAATTTTGAAAGCCTCAAAAACTTAATTAAAAGCAGGGCAAAGATCCCTAGAAATCTCATTCTATGTTCCAAGATGTTCTTTTGCAATGTTTGAGAATTTTGGCAAGAGCTATATATCAAACCAAAATTTAGGAACATTTTTAAGGAATTATTTTGGGACTTTGAATTTAAATCAATACTATTTTGAATTTGAACTTATATCCAAATATTACTGAATATATGTTCAAATAACTGAAACATTTTTATGTGCTTTGGTATAATTCCATTGTGCTAAATAAAATGTTCAGGGGAATTTTGTCACTGTCTTTGAATTTGTTTTATTTAGAAACAGTGGCAAAAGGAAGTAAATTAAACAAAACAGAAGAAAAATTAAAAAAAGAGCAGAAGACCTACCTGTTGCTCACCTGGCAGCCCAGCCGGCCCAGCTTGACCGGCCCAGCCCACCGCCGCTTCCCCCCCCTGTCGTCTTCCTCCCTCGCCAGAAGGACGTCGGCGTGTCGACGCGCGCGCGCCCGAACTCCACCTCCTGCTTCCACCTCCTCCTGCCTCTCTGCTCGCTTCCCCGACCCCCTGGAGATGCCACCCACCTCCCTGGCGCCACGTCCACTTCTCCCTCCGTCCCTATCCCCCTCTGCTCTCTCTCCCTCCCGCGACCGAACACACCCGCCGCCGCCGTTCGTTGCCGCCGTGGCCACAGCCACTGCGTCGCCCCGCCGATGCCCTCAGAGGCGCCGCCGCCACCTACTCTCCCTCCTCTCCGAGCTACACGAGCCAGGACGGCCCCAATACGGACGCTTGCGGCCTTCTTCTCCGACCACGGCCGCCGAATGCCTCCGTCGATTCGGCCACTCCGGCGCGCCCCCGAGCCCACTAACCATCCCTGCAGCTCCGCGGTGAGCCTTTAACCCGATTCCCCCTTTCCCCGTCGTCCCTCGCGTGCTCTAGCCCCGATCCCCAACCATGACCGCAGCATCTCGCCGCCGGCCATGGCATAGCCGTGGCCACAGCCGCGCAAGCTCGCAACGGAGCTCGTCAGCGTGCTCAGCGAACCCCCAGGAGCACGTAGCACCCTCCGGTTTCTCCTCTAGTGCACCGTAGCATCGCCACCGCCTGCACCCGAACTCCGGCCGCCGCCGATTTGGTCGCCGCCGTCGATCCGACCACCGCAGCTGCTGCCTCCACCACCACTAGATGCGCGAGTCTTCCAGCTCGCTGTAGCCGCAAACCCCGAGCAAAATGGTTCCCTGTATCGCAATCCCGAGCCGCCCCGCCGTTTCTGTCGTCGCCGGCGACAAGTCGCCGGCAGGTTTGACCTGATCGGCCCGGGGTTTGACCTCCCCTGACGTGTGGGCCCAGGCGCCTGCTTGATTAGTGTTAGGTTAGTTAGTGTTAATTAACTTAGCTAATTAGATGAGCCACTGACATGCGGGCCCCGCCCGGCTAACTAAGTTAGTTAGGGCTAATCATATTTAGGTTAGTCGCTGACCAGTGGGCCCAATCCAGTTAGTTAGGGCTAACTAACTTGGTTAGTTGACTGGGTCACTGACCAGTGGACCCCACTGGTCAGGTTTGACCTGGTCGACGCCTTTGACCTGCTGACGTCACCCCGGCGTCATGCTGACGCAATATTCCTTTTCTGGAATTTAGTTTATTTTATAAATAATCAGGAAATTCCAGAAATAGCTAAAACTTCAATAAATCATAGAAAATCAACCGTAAGTCAGAATGAAATAATTTATATATGAAAAATTATCAGAAAAATTCAAGGAATCCATCTGTACCATTTTCATGCATGTTTGAACAATGTTTGTCCTCTGTTATGGACAAAACAAATAAAGGGCATTTAAATAATCATATATGGAGTTGGAGTTTGAATCATGTATTCAAACCAACTTCATTTAAATCATAGCTAGGTGTATTAGCTCAAAACACATTCATATTGCCATGTCATAGCATGCATCATATTGTGCATTGCATTGATCGTGTTTCTTCTGTGTTGCCGGTGTTGTTCCCCCTCGGTAGACGTTGTACCGGCGATGTGATCGTTGACACTGATGAAGACTCAATGTTATCTTCAGAAGTGCCAGGCAAGCAAAACCCCCCTTGTTCATTCCGATAAAATCCCACTCTCTCGCTCCTGCTCTCTTTTACTGCATTAGGACAACAACGATTCATCTGTTACTTGCTGCGGTAGCTGAACCCCTTTATCCTTTGCATGACCTGTCATTGCCACAGTAAATAGATGAAACCCACTAGCATGAGTAGGAGTTGTTTGAGCCCTGATGTGCCTACTCATTCATGCTTGTTTGTCATGCCTGCTACTGCTTAGAGTTGAGTCAGGTCTGATTCATCGGGGATGAATCAGAGGTGTGTGAACATGTCCTACTGTGTGTGAGCTAAGTGTGTGAACACGATTTGGTAAAGGTAGCGGTGAGAGGCCATGTAGGAGTACATGGTGGGTTGTCTCATTGCAGCCGTCCTCAGGAACTGAGTTCTGTGTTTGTGATCCATGAACAGTTACTACCACACATTGGGTTCCGGTAACTCGACCTCTCTCGACTTATTAATCAACATGATCTCTGTCCAGGAGTTGCAACTAGTTTCTGGTGTTTGTAGGTAGTGTTAGTAGTCTACCAAGTGGCACCCGGTACAGGTGGGCTTGGGACAGACTAGGCACAGTGGCACGGTGTACCAAGTAGCACCCGGATGGTGGGCTTGGGAACCCTGCTCACATCGTTTGGGGCCGTGAGCGACACCCCGGCCGGATCTCCTTGCGGATGGAACCCGAATAGGCGATAAACCTGGACTAGAGACTTGTTCGGTTAGTCAGGTCGTGGCCGACTCCCTCGCCCGGCTTCCGCTTGAAGGTTGCCGAGGTACATGACGTGTACAGGGCGATAAGTGGCGAAAGCGTGTGTGAAGAAGTACACCCCTGCAGGGTTATCATTATCTATTCGAATAGCCGGATTCCTCGGATATGGAAACTTGGACCCCTTGTACAGTTCATAGACAAGTGAAAGTGGATACTTTAAAATGCGCAAGATAAGCGTGAGTGCTATGGATGGCGTTCTCGTAGGGAGACGGGAGCGGATCCATAGTGGTGTATTGATATGGTGAATATGTGGACTCGTGTGCGCCACCTCAAAAGAGTTACTTGCAGTCGTAGTTCAGGTTAGCCACCGAGTCAAAGCTGGCTTGCTGCAGTTAAACCCCACCATCCCCTTTGTTGATAATGATGCATATGTAGATAGATCTGATGTAAGTCTTGCTGGGTACATTTGTACTCACGTTTGCCTATTTTATGTTTTTGCAGAGAGACTTCAGTCTCGCTAGTAGTTCCGCGTGGACTTCGACGTTTAGCTTGTTACCTCAGCTACGATCTTGTGCCCTCGGCAGGATCTGGTAGATAGTCAGGCTTCTCAGCCTTTTTCATTTCTAGATGTCTGTACTCAGACATGTTAAGCTTCCGCATGTGCTTTGATTTGTATGCTCTGATGTTGGGTCATGAGACCCATGTTTGTAATATTCCGCTCCTCGGAGCCTAATGAATAATTACTTGAGTCGTAGAGTCATGTTGTGATGCCATGTTGTATTTGCACATATCGAGCATATTGTGTGTATGTATTGAAATGCTTGGTATGTGTGGGATCTGACTATCTAGTTGTTTATCCTTAGTAGCCTCTCTTACCGGGAAATGTCTCCTAGTGTTTCCACCGAGCCATGGTAGCTTGCTACTGCTCCGGAACACTTAGGCTGGCCGGCATGTGTCCTTCTTCGTTCCTGTGTCTGTCCCTTCGGGGAAATGTCACGCGATGAATACCGGAGTCCTGTTAGCCCGCTACAGCCCGGTTCACCGGAGTCCTGCTAGCCCAGTGCTACAGCCTGGATTCACTCGCTGATGACCGACACGTTCGATGTTGGGTCATGGATGCCTGTCCCTGTAAGTTTGTGCCACTTTGGGTTTACGACTAGTCATGTCAGCCCGGGCTCCTTATCATATGGATGCTAGCGACACTATCATATACGTGTGCCAAAAGGCGCAAACGGTCTCGGGCAAAGGTAAGGCGACACCCGTGGGAATACCGTGCGTGAGGCCGCAAGGTGATATGAGGTGTTACATGCTAGATCGATGTGGCATTGAGTCGGGGTCCTGACATTGGTGGGGTTTCCGGATATAGCCCGGTTATTCCTCTTCCTGCCAGACACAAAGGGCGCTGTCATATTTCAAATTCTATGACAGCAGGACAGGCTATGACTTTACCTCTGCAGCGGTGTGTCATCCCTCGCCGCCTTCCTCTTGAGCCTGCCTGATCCGGACGCCTGTGGTTGACGAGTCCCTAGGGGCTCGACCCCTTGCTCCGGCCGTTGTTTCTGCAAATAGAGCGACTCCTCAAAGGTAAAACTACAATACCTGGGGAAAGTCCTCTTCGAAGGATAAGGTTTTTTAGCTCAACTTACACGCGACGTGGGAAGCAGTCCAGGGGAGTCGGCCGTAATGGCCACTAGGGCGCCGTCCCAGCTCGCCTGATAAAATACTCCATTGACAAGGTCCACGGTAATATCCGGATCTACTTTGAGTCCCGGATCTAGGGCCCTTCCAGGGTCCTCTGCTTGCGGGAAGGGGCTGAAGATTCCTTCCACGACCCTCCTCAGTTCTTGCTCAGAGGCATGAAACTGGGAAAGGAATGACAACTTACCCACTCTCAGGGGTTGTACATGGAGAATCTGTCCCGCGTTTTTATACGAAGGAACTCCTCCTCTTCCCCTTTGTACAAATCGGACAATATCCTTGCCAAAGCGGCAGTGGAGTCCGGACCCTTACGACCACAGCGGGTGGCGTCATCTTCCCCGTTGTAATGCCACATGGGCTTTCCCTGATATTGGAGCAGTTGCACTCCTCGCTTTATGCATATTGCCATGACCTCAACAATCGTCAGTCCGGACTTGGCGAGCAGCTTTATCCTGTTCATCAGGAGGAATATATCCCTTGTGTCCTCTTATTGAGGGCCCCGGGGATGCCACCTTAGGCGTGCCCTCAGTGGGGCATTGCTGAACTTGGGGAGATCCCTCCGGACTGGATCCGGAAGGGGGACGTCATTTATATAGAACCACTCTGAAGGCCAGTTTTCTGGTGCATTCTCAGGAGTGCCGGACAGGTATCCAGTCTCGGCAATACGCCATACTTCGGCCCCGCCCACTTGATACAGGGACTCCCCCTGGGTGCGAGGGACAAGGTAGAACAACTTCCTCCACAATCCGAATTGTGGTTTGCAGCCTAAAAACAGCTCACAAAGGGCGACATACCCCGCTATGTGCAAAATGGAGGTTGGGGTAAGATTGTGTAGCTGGAGGCAATAGAACTCCAGGAGCCTGCGGACAAACGGGTGGATAGGGAACCCGACGCCCCTCAGCAGATGAGATATGAGGCATATTCGCTCCTCCGGAGACGGGTTAGGAAATCCCTCCGCTTGTTCCCCTCCGTCGTAAGTAGCTATTCCAGCTCGGACGGAGACCATGAATGCCGGTGGAAGAAACCCTTGAGTTTGTAACTTCACCAAACGGCTGTGGAGAACTAAGCACTCTCCCTAATCCCCCGACTTAGAGCGAGGAGGGCAAGAAGAAGAGCCACGACGGCCGGCCAAGCTGGAATGGCTTTTCGTGAAGTGCTCTAGGATGTTAGCTCAAGGGAGGAGAGTGAGGTTTGGATCTGAGAACCCCTCTCCCTTCGAATAGATGGTTGGCTCGGAGGATCGAGGGTGGTAAATGCAATAATACCTTGACTCCTCGCATTCGCTCGACACGTGGAGATGGTCATTACTGAGGCGCTGAAGCCGAGGAGCACACCATCGATTGGAGACCGGACACTATTCGTCATAACAGGTACTTTGGAGAATTCAGAGGAGGAACCCGCCTTGCAATGCTGAACACAATACTGCGCGCCGGACTCATCGTCCTTGAAGCCTGGTTCAGGGGCTACTAAGGGAGTCCTGGATTAGGGGGTATCCGGACAGTCGGACTGTGTACAACGTCTGGACTATTGAAGCGTGAAGATACAAGACTCAAGACTTCGGCCCATGTCCGGATGGGACTTTCCTTGGCGTGGAAGGCAAGCTTGGCGATCCGGATATTATATTTCCTTCCTTGTAACCGACTACATGTAAACCCTAGCCCTCTCCGGTGTCTATATAAACCGGAGAGGTTGGTCCTAAGAAGGCCGATCACAATTACATTCATACCATCATAGGCTAGCACCTATGGTTTAGCCTCTACGATCTCGTGGTTGATCTACTCCTGTACTACCCATATCATCAATATTAATCAAGCAGGAAGTAGGGTTTTACCTCCATCGAGAGGGCGCGAACCTGGGTAAACATTTGTGTCCCTTACTTCTTGTTACCATAAGCCTTGACGCACAGATCGGGACCCCCTACCCGAGATCCACCGGTTTTGACACCGACACCCTTGTCACGCCCAATATGCGATACTATCCTAAAGAGACTCGAAGGTCCCACCAAGGATAGAACCGCATATTGAAACGCTTTTTCAAGGTGGATATCATTGCATCAACATTACATAATAGATGGGGATACATACAAGAGGCATACAATGCCACACGAATACAACATCACAATACAATAGAGCATCATCCGACTACGGATGAAACACAAACAGAAACTCAAATGACATCCACCCTGCTAGCCCAGGCTTCCGACCTGGAACCTATCCCCTGATCAAAGAAGAAGCAAAAGAAGAACTCGAAGACAGGCAACATCACTCTCGCGTCAAGATCATCGCAAAAACTGTACTTGCAACTGTTGTTGTAGTAATCTGTGAGCCATGAGGACTCAGCAATCCCATTACCATCGGTATCAATACTAGCAAACCTTAATGGGTAAGAAAGGGGTAAAGGTGGTGAGGTTGCAGCAGCGACTAAGCATATATGGTGGCTAACATACGCAAATAAGAGCGAGAAGAGGGCAAGCGGAACGGTCGTGAAGCTAGCAATGATCAAGAAGTGATCCTGAACTCCTACTTACGTCAAGCATAACCCAAAACCGTGTTCACTTCCCGGACTCCGCCAAAAAGAGACCATCACGGCTACACACGCGGTTGATGCGTTTTAATTCGGATCTGGTGTCAAGTTATCTACAACCGGACATTAACAAATTCCCATCTGCCCATAACCGCGGGCACGACTTTTGAAAGTTTTTACCCTGCAGGGGTGTCCCAACTTAGCCCATGATAAGCTCTCGTGATCAACAAAGGATATACCTTCTCCCAGGAAGACCCGATCAGACTCGAAATCCCGGTTTACAAGACATTTTGACAATGGTAAAACAAGACCAGCAAGACCGCCCAATGCGCCGACAATCCCGATAGGAACTGCACATATCTCGTTCTCAGGGCAACACCGGATGAGCAATCCGTACAACTAAAACCAGAACTCAAGTTTCCCTGAGGGGGCGCTGCAAAGGGCTCTTGTTCAGACCAACACTTAGACAAGCATTGGCCCGGGGGGGGGGCTATAATAAAGATGACCCTTGGGTTAAGTACTTCCAAGGGAAAAGTAGGTGGTGGTGAGGCAAATGGTAAAACCAATGTTGGGCCTTGTTGGAGGAGTTTTATTCAAAGCGAACTGTCGAGGGGGTCCCATAAATCACCCAACCGCGTAAGGTACGCAAAATTCGGGAACATAACACCGGTATGACGGAAACTAGGGCGGCAAGAGTGGAACAAAACACCAGGCATAAGGCCGAGCCTTCCACCCTTTACCAAATATATAGATGCATTAATAATATATTGTGATATCCCAACATAATCCTGTCCACCATGGAGCGATCTTCAACTTCACCTGCAACTAGCAATGCTATAAGAGGGGCTAAGCAAAGCGGTAACATAGCCTAGCAACAGTTTGCTAAGAAGGGTGTCAAAGGTTAGAGGTTCATGTAAATTTGGGAGCCTTGAGGAGCAAAAGATAGGTAACGCAGCATAGCGATAGAACGAAGCAACTAGAATAGCAATGATAGTAGTGAGATCCAGGGTAGCGGTCATCTTGCCTGAAATCCCGCTAGGAAGAAGAACGAGTCCATGAAGAAGACGAAGCCACGAAGTTGAACCAAGCGTAGACGAACAAATCCTCACAATCGCAACGAAACAGGAAGTATCGAGAAGAAGCACACAACAAGGTAAACACACCACACATAGACAATACATGATGCACAACAAGCATGATGCAAGACAAAGCTACATGAAGCTACTCATGGCAAGAGATGATGCAAACAAAAGCAACAAATCAAGGCAAGTTTAAATGAGGCCGGGAACAACATATAACAATTCCGGTAAGTCCTCATATGCATATTTCGAAATTGGTCCAGATCTGAATAAACCCTATGTTCAAGTTGTTAAACAGCAAGTTAAGATGCACCAAGATGATCTACACGAGATTCTAGTCAAATTACATATAAAGTTCATTTAATTCGGAGCTACGGCCTAGAAGATATGAGCAAAACAAGTTAAACATGGCATTGATGCAAAATGCATACAAACATCAAGCAAACACCTCAAAACATGGATGCAACATGATAATATGGAACTACATGCAATTCTAAGCAAGTTATAGCAACAATCTATCCAAAACAGCAACTAGGCATATTGCAAGCATCAAAAAAATATGTTACAGCACCCCAACATGAGAACAAAAGGCATGGACATGATGTACAGGTAAAGCATAACAAAATATGAACACTGAGCTATCTCCAGACATCACTAGAACATGCTCCAAAACACATGGCAAGATTGCATATAGTAACAGTTTCAGACTTTGCAGAAATAACATCAGGTTGCAATGTTTAGAGCTATCAAACAACATGTTACAGGAACTTATCATGGCGAACAAAGGCATGGCATGAATCTACTAAAGACAAAGAACAAAAGTCCTTTACTGACCATGAGCCAAAAAGGACCAGAAGATATGATGGCACCCATGTAAACATGGCAAGTAATATGACAGATTCATACATGGCAGGAACAACAATAAGTAGGCATGTTGGTGAGCTTGTACCACTCACCATAGAGCAATAAATGGCAGGGCAAGGCAACCAACAGTAAGAAGGCATGTTTATGAAGCTAAGCATGGCAAGAGCAAGTTCATAGGGTGCATGGATCACTAACAACAAGCATGGCAACAACTGAACTTAATGTTAACAGGCTGACAGCAACATTATTTAGCAACTTTGGAGCAAGATTACAACAAGCTACAGCAGGCTATAATTGCAACCAGGGGCATGGATGGATAGAGCATAACATTTATAACAAAACACCCTTAGTTGACATCTCCAGATTATGCATAGAATGACTTGTAGCAGCAGGTTTACATAGCATCACGAAATAACAGATTCAGCCTAGCCAAACAGTAACAGCAAGTACACTACTTCACAAGCTCGATTCACTCACCACAAGATATTGCATGACAAGATAAGCATAGCATCAGCAATAAGACATGTTTATGAAACTAACCAAGGCAAGAACAAGTTCAAAGCATGCTAGGATCAACTACAACAACCTTGGCAAAATTGAATAACATGTAAACAATCTGCTAGGAAACATTTTTTAGCAAAAGTAGAGCAAGAAAATGACATGCTAGACTACTCCATAATTGCAAACTGGGGCATGAATGGCTAGAGAAAAACCATATGTTCAAAACATCCTTACTGAAGTGTCTCAAAATATGCTTGGATCTCTCTGTAGCATCAAGTTTACATGGCATAAAAATAACAGCAGAACAGGGGCTGAACTCAGCAACATCACGAAGCCTAATTTGCATGTTTGTTCTAGTCACCACATTGATCACAAAAATACATGGCATACACCACTGTAAAGATGGCATGACATAGTTCAAAACACATATAGACATCAACCTCATAGGATGCACACATCAAACATGGCAAAAATGACAAATGAACATGTTCTGTTAACAGACAACTGACAACATCATATAGCGCTCTTGCAATGATGATTCAGGCATCAAGATGGACTCAAATAACCATGATTCAATGGAATGAAATGAAGAGCATCACACCACGAACAATTTGACATATTACACGCATGAAACCGAGCAGTATGCATGGAGTTATGATGCGATGAACATGGCATGAAAATGCTGAAATATTTCAGGACTTGGGCACAAAAATCAGGGTCAACCTCTTGTTCCAGATCTGGATCTGGCGCGGAGAAGGAGGCTCACCGGAGAAGGACACCGGAGAAGGAGGGGGCAGCGCCGGCGAGGCAGATCTGGGAGGATCCCACCGGGTCCGGGCTGGAAGGGACCGGCGCGGGGCGGAGGAAGCACGGGCGGCACCGAAGGACGCGGGTGCGGCCTCGCGGGCGACGAGGGCGGAGATGGCCGACGGGCCGGCGGCAGAGGGACCCGGCAACGCGGTGGCGCTCAGCGAGGAGGGCCGAGGCGGCGCAGGGCGGCGCATGGCGGCGGCGGTCGGCGAGGGCGAGGCGGCGGCGATGCTCGCCGGCGGCGGGGAAGACGGGCGGCACACGCGGGCTTCGTCGGGCGGCGGCGGAAGGACGGGCCCGCGGGGGCCTGCTGTAGGCCGAGCGGGCCGCGGGTGGCGAACGGCGGCGGCTGCCACATGGCGCGCTGGGATTCACCGGGCGCGGCGGCGCGGACGTGTCCGGCCGGTGGCGGACGTGTTCGGCGCGGAGAGGGGAGGTGGATCTAGGATTTCGGGGGGATACATCCGCGAATTTTGGGGGAGGGGCTAATTTATAGATTCTGGGAGCTAGGAGAGTCCAAATGAGGAGCGGTTTTTGGCCACGCGATCGTGATCGAACGACCGAGAGCATGGAGGGAAGTTAGATCAGTTTTGGGCCTCTTTGGAGGGGTGTTGGGCTGCAACACAAAGAGGGCTTTTGCGGTTACCTGGTTAACCGTTGGAGTATCAAACGACCTCCAAATGGCACGAAACTTGACAGGCGGTCTACCGGTGCTATACCAAGGCCGCTTGGCAAGACTCGGTCCATTCCGAGAATGTTTAACACCCGCACACAATAGGAGACAAAAGGGGAACGCCGGAGGGCCTAGGAGTGCCGGACTGCAAAACGGACAACGGGGAAAATGCTCGGATGCATGAGACGAACACGTATGCAATGGAATGCACATGATGACATGATAAAATGCAACACGCAAGCAAATGACATGGAAACAACGACGAATAACTGGCAGACACCTGGCGCATCGAATCCGGGGCGTTACAACCCTGCTCCAAGCACTTAGGTCGATTTCGAGTAGATTTCGAGACCCTCCGCAAGAGGAAGGAGGCCTTGGGCGGTGAAGATCGCCCTTGCCGCTTGTTGAAGCGTAGGAAGTACTTTGCCATGGATGAGTAAGTCCTCTTTCTTATTTGCTCCTTTATTTCCCTGTTCTCGCAGCTGATCGCGCCCTTCTCAGGGCCCTTCCTGCTGAATTCGTGGAGAAGGCCAAGGAACCATCCCCCCAAGCCTCGTCTTTGCTGTTGACCCTGGGCGTGCCGAGCTCGAGCGGCACTCCTGCTGCTTGGCCAGTTAGAGAATCGGCCCATCCTGCCGGGCATATGGATCCTGCGCGCCCTCTGTCCTCCCTCCATGGGTTACCCTGGGGCATGACCAGCTTGCCCCGTGCTCCTTCCCTAATCGTGAACGGCGAGTGGTGTAAGTCGGTCTTAAGCTTCTCTTCTGGGGACGGACCGGTGCCAGGCCGGGCTCCTGGCGCGGCCCGTCTGACGATTGCCGGGGCACCAGCCCCCGTCCCTACGGCGGGAGGGGGCATGCCGCCCCAGTGCACTCTGGGCTCGCCGGCGGCGGAGGATGACGCGGAAGACGTACTCAGGCGTGCTCGCGAGCGCCGCGCCCTTCGCCAAGACTTCCTCCAGGGGGCGGTGGATGCAGTAAGCCGGCTCGGTGCAGAGCTTGCTAGCGAGGACGCACGCCTCGAGGCCGAAGGATTGCGCCTTGCTGAAGAGAGGCGCAAGCTGAAGGTAGCCGTTGCCTTTGCGCGTCACCAGCAGGACCTCGACAACGTGAAGGCTGAAGTGTCACTAGTGGCCTCGCGAGAGGCCTGCTCCCGAGCCGTCGAGGAGGACCAAGAAGCGGACCGACGGCGCAAGGATGCGAAGGAGTGCGTGTGGGAGCTCCAAGCCTGGAGTAACTCTCTGGACGAGTAGGTGGAACTGCGCCAGGCGGCCCTTGTGTCGCTGAAGGAGGCCTCCGTCGACCAGGTAGAGCTCCAGAAGCGCGAAGAAGCGCTGACACTGGAGGCCGCCGAGCGCAACCTTGACCTCGAGCGGCTGGAGACGAGGGAGCTCCTGGTGGCTCAGGCGGAGGATGACGTCGCCGCACGCGAAGCCCGAGCCCAGGAGGAGATCGACCGCCGAGTGGCGGAGGCCCGTTCAGGTCTCGAGCGCCAATACGAAGCAAGGTTGGAGCTGATCAGGACCGAAGCTTAAGGTAGGACCGCGGCCCTCAGGGCCAAACTGGTCGTGGTGACACAGGGTGCGGACTTCTCCGTGGTTGCCCTTGGTGCGGCGCTGGCGGAGCTGGCCTCTTACCACGCCGAGCTTCTTTTTCTCCGACAGAGGGTCGACGGCACCGAAGCTGTCGCGCGGCAGAACGAGGACGAGATCCGCCAGAGGCGGCTCTTGGAGCACGAGCACGCCCCCATGCTCCGAACGCTCAGGGAGCGGGCTAACGCGGCCCTGGGCAATATTTGCAAGGTCGCTGCCGAGGTGCCGCACGAGACCAACTATGACGGCAACCTCCAATATTTCACCGACGTGGTGACGCTTCTGGAGAACCGCTCCGAGAGGTCCCGTTGGCTCATCGAGGAGAGGAACCGAGCCTTGCTTGGGCGTGCCTTCTCCCATGTCTTCAGCCACCTGCAGAACATGGATCCCCACTTCGATTTCGACGCCGCCATTGCACCTGTGCCCATTGCCGTCCGGGGCTACCTGGCGCAATGGGTGGAGGACAATGTGGATGCCCTCGTTAGGGCCTTCGCGTATGATGATGATGGCATGATCGTGGCCGCCGATGAAGGCGGCGTGGTCGACGTGCCTGGCGCTGGCGGAGGTGTGGGTTGTGCTGGTGATGATGCCAGTGATGCTAGCGACGCCTCGAGAGGCGCCCCAGATGACGCGAGAAGCGATATGTGTGACTGATCGCGCGTACCCGTGGTTTATCCTGCATGAAGCAAGTTCGGGCTTGGCCCTGAAGTGTAACATTGCGCATGGGCTTAGCCACCGGCTTGGTGATGGGTCAGCTGACATGTTTACCTCCTAACCCTGATGAGTCCCAAGCGGGCCTGTGGGGGCTGCTATGCCTCAAGTGTTTTCTGAATGGTCCCGTCGATCCTGCGGTGAGAACATCCGGAGAGGGTGTAGCGACAGCGGTCCAGATTGTAGACGTGCCTGGCCCGGCCCGGCTCGCGAGGGGCTCACGAGGGGAGGCAGCCGACGCTAACTTGGACATAAGGTCGAAACCAGAACACGAGATATTGCTTGAACGAGATTAAGCTCCCCTTCCTCAGACACACGCAAGTCTCAAGTTCAAATCCAAATTAAATTCAAATCGAAGAAACTTGTCAACAGAGGAAAAGGCAAAAGGCAAAAAGGGCGGGAGCCCCCAAGGCCCGAGGGCGGCTCTCCGGAGATTCCGGGGTGTGTACAGCCCCACTCATTATTACGTGAGAGTGTCACGGGGCGGCGAGCTTCACAGGCACTGTGCCTTCTTCATAGGTACCGGCCTTGCTTCATATCACCAGACGAGGGCCCCGCCTTGCGCCACACTATACCATCACCGACGGTGACCGAAAACCAAGGACGACGCCAATGGGGTAGAGCGGTCGCCAGCGGTTCCCCCGACGACCACGGGCCCTCTGCCGGGGGCAGGCCCTGTGGCACCTCCCCGGCAGAGGGCCTACCTCCGGAGTGCGCCTAACGCCGAGCGCCATGGGGACGAACCCAAATCCCAGCCCCTCTACTGCAGCCCCCGGTGCCCCCATCCCGAGGGGTAGGAAGCTGCAGCATTGGTGCAGCCATCTGCTGTGGCAACCTGTATCTCCTGTGACCCATGGTTAGTATAAGTTTGCTCCTGAGGAAGTAGTGGTACCAGGTAGTCGTTGCCACCGGTGCGGCCGTTGAGGCCCTCTTGGGCTCTTGAAAGAGCTCATCTTCTGGAGGCTCCTCGCCCCAGCCTGGCCCAAGGAACGCGCCATGGTCTTCTTCCAATGTGCATTCTCGATCTACCATGTGGGGCACATAAGCTTCTGGCACCGCAACTCCACGGTTCTCGCCGTAGTGCCCCACATGCCAAGCAGTTCGGCCTGGAGCATTGTCTTCAGGGTGATGGCGCGGTGGCCCATCGAGTCTGAACATCGCGACGCGTGATCCTTCGCCGGCCAGGGGTGCGGCCGGCGCGACTTGGCACCCGGTGCTGACGGTCGGGTTTGCGTTGAGATGGGCCTGAAGTCTGCTCGGAGTCGCGTGGGCATGTATGGGACTGCCATACGGCCCGCCCTGGACCTGGGGTGGCAAATGGACGCTGAAGGGAGGCGCTCCCGAGGCGCCGGCGTCTAGCAGTTAGGCTACTCGCTCTAGTAGCACATTAGGGCCGCCGTCCAGCAGCCGGCACCGCAGCAGCTCTCGGGCTACCGTGAGCGCGGCCCTGGAGTTCGCCTACTCCCGTTGGGTGTGGGGCGCCGTGGCCGCGGCGTGGTTCGAAGCTCTTGCTGCTGTCCACACCTACCGCGGTGTGAGGGCAGGCGGCGTTTGGTCATGTCGCCCGCGCCCCGCAGTGCCCTGCGGAGCGCGGGCTGCCTGAGGCACAAGTTTGCGATCGCCCTGGGCTGGCGGCACGGTGTGGACGGGCCATGCCGCCCAGTGGTCGGCGTTGGTGGTCGGGTCGCTTGACATCAGGACAGCGGGGCGACGAAACGCGAGGAGGCGGAAGGAGGACTCCGGCGCACCCCTACATGGCGCGCCAAATGTCGGATTTCGGGTTCCACTAGACCCTTGAAGTTCGAACACTGGGGTGCGCACGAAAATCTCTCCCCTACCAGCTCACGTCTCGAAGTCTTGCAAAGATCTAAGCAAGAAAGATGAACACACAAGGGACACGAGATTTATACTGGTTCAGGCCACCATCATGGTGTAATACCCTACTCCAGTGTGTGGTGTAGTGAATTACCTCTGGGGCTGATGATGAACAGTACAAAGGAAGAACAGCCTCGCGAGGGGCTGTTCTTGAGCTGGTGCGATGAACTGCTAGGGTGAGTTCAGTTGCTTCTCTCTATCTCTCTCTCTGGTCGATCTCTAGATGCCTTCCAGATGCCCTACCCTGTGGGTGGCTAGTCCTATTTATAGGCGGAGGCCCTGGGCCTCTTCCCAAATAATGAGCAGGAAGGGCGCCAACAATTGGCCATTTTGAAGGGGAACATATGGTACACTTATCCTGACTATAGTTGGTCTTCGGCTGCCAAAGGCTCTAAAGGTGACGCCGCCCTGGGCTCCATGGTGACCTCCGTCCTGCCGTTCTGCTGGTCTTGGTCTTGTAGCATAGAAACGGTAACCTTTGCCTGATGCCTTGGCCTGTGCTTGCCCCCTTTGCACCGAAAGGGAAACAAGGACACTACGCAAGCCGGCGCCCGCCTGGTCCTTGATCGTCATGGCTTGCATCACGGGCCCCTCAGGAGGTGCCCTGCCTTCATCTCTCCGCCTCCTCGCGAGCCTGCCTGAGGAGGCTGCTCTTGAGGAAGCTCCCTGTCATCCGCCCCGCGAGGCTTGGCCCCTCGCGAGGGTCTTGAACTTGAGTTGATGGAGCTGGGCTGCATTGGGCCCCCACTTGAGCCACGCTGCAGGCCGCAGGCAGGCAAGTCTGGGGACCCCCGTTCCCAGAACGCCGACAACGAGGTGAGGTGTTCTTGAGCTCAAAAGAGCTGGTGAGGTGGTTGGGAGAGAGTGGATCCAATCCCTCGCTCTCAACTCAATTCGATCCCCCTCTATGGTGGTGGCTAAGTCTGTCGGTGTTCTGGGAACAGGGGTCCCTAGACTTGCTTGTCTGTGGCCTGCGACGTGGCTCGAGTGGGGGCCCAGTGCAGCCCAGCTTCATTAGCTCAAGCTCAAGACCCTTGTGAGGGTCCAAGCCTCGCGGGGCGGACGACACGAAGCTTTCTCAGGAGCATCCTCATCAGGCAGGCTCGCGAGGAGGCGGAGAGATCAAGGCAAGGGCACCTCATGAGGAGCCTGTGACGCAAGCCATGACGATCGAGACCAGGCGGGCTCCAGGCGGGCACCGGCCTGCGCAATATCCTTGTTTCCCCTTCGGTGCAAAGGGGGCAAGCATAGGCCAAGGCATCAGGCAAAGGTTACTGTTTCGGTGCAACAAGACGAAGACCAGCAGAACGGCAGGATGGAGGTCATCGTGGAGCCCCGGACAGTGTCATCGTAAGAGCCTTTGGCAGCCGAAGACCAACTTTAGTCAGGATAAGTGTACTAGATGTTCCCCTTCAAAATGGCCAATTGTTGGCGCCCTTCCCGCTCATTGTTTGGGAAGAGGCCCAGGGCCTCCCTCTATAAATAGGACTAGCCACCACAGAGTAGAGGCCTCTTGGAAGCAGATCACGCATAGACTAGAGAGTGGTGACTGAACTCACCCAAGCAGTTCATCACACCTACTCAAGAACAGCCCTCGCGAGGCTGTTCTCCCGTGTATTGTCCATTATCAGCCCCTGAGGCAATCCACCACACCACAAACTAGAGTCCCACACCACAAACTAGACTAGGGTATTACACCACAACTGGGGCCCGAACTAGTATAAACCTTGTGTCCCTTGTGTGTTCTTCTTTCTAGCTTAGATACCTTGCGAGCCTTCAACGTGTGAGGTGGTAGGGGAAAGATCTTTGTGCGCACCCCAGAGTTCGAACCTCAAGGGTCTGCCGGAACCCGAAATCCAACATTTGGCGCGCCAGGTAGGGGTGTGCTGGAATCTTTCTTCCGCTCATCGCGTGTGATCTTCCATCATGTCCATGTCTGACGCTCGCCGAGCCCGCGCCGAGCGTCAGGCTGCTCTTGCCGCTCGAGTCGCCCAGACGGCTCCCGTCAGCGGACGCCCCCATCGTTCCCCATCGCCTACCGCCAACGCCACCACCGGCCTGGCGGGGAACGAGTAGCAGGCCTCGTCCCTGCATCCTTCGGTGCGGCGGGAAGGCCGCACTGCCACCCCGTCGCTGACTCCAACCGGTTCGTCGTCCCACGCCCGTTGCGCCCCCATGGACGCGCACACCGTGCTGCTCCTGGCGCGTGAGCTCCTGCACTACCGTCCCGTCGAAGACCTCTACGAGGACTGGCTCGCCCGCATAATCGAGCTCGTCAGCGCGCAGCGGGCTCTCCCATGCCGTCCCTCTTGCTGCCTCGCCCTCCATCCTACGTAGGAGGCGAGGATCAGGAGGTGCCTCCACCACCTCCTCCCCAAGAAGACGCCCTGGCTCCAAGGCGCGCGGCCCCAGGACGAGACCCTCCGCGTCCGGCACCTGCGCGATAAAAAAGGAGCTGCCAAGAGATCCCACGTCCCCAAGATGGTGCCCGCGTGCTCCCAGCATCGGTGCGCCATGACCGCATCCCTGCGCCGCGACGTCAAAACCCCGCGCTGCTCCAGGCATCGGTGCACGGGAATCCCCAGGAGCAAGCCCGGCATCAGCAGAGAGCTCCGGTGGCCACTGCAGGCTGCTGCGCCTTCACCTCCGAGCCGCGTAGCGTCGCATGGCCCGGCAAGTTCAAGCCGGACCTGCCTCCTCGCTACGACGGTACTGCCGACCCCGTGGAGTTCCTCCAGCTCAACGAGCTGGGCATCGAAGCCGCCAACGGGGACAAAAAGGTCATGGCGAATTGGTTTTCCATGGCGCTCAAGGACGGTGCCCGCACTTGGCTCCTGAACCTGGCTCCTGGCACGATCTCCTCCTAGGACGTGATGCGCACCCGCTTCATCGCCAACTTCCAAGGCACTCGCGGCCGGCCCCCGGCCATGAGTGACCTGTGCTGCATCAAGCAACAGCCAGGAGAGACCCTGCAGAAGTACATCCAGCGCTTCAACAACGCCCACCTCAAGATACCCAGGGTGACTGAGGAGGCCATCATCTCAGCCTTCTACGATGGCGTGCGTGACATCAAGATGAAAGAGGAGCTAGCAATCCATGAAGACCTCTGCACATCCCTGGAGCTGTTCAACTTGGCAACCAAGTGTTCCAGGGCTGAGGAAGGGCGTCTCTCCCTCCTCGAGCTGCCGGCTACCGATCTAGAAGAGAAGAAGCCCAAGGTCAATGACGTGAAGTGTAAGGGAGTTGTTGTGCTCGCAGCCGAACCAGACAACAAGCGAGACAGGGATCAACCTGAGTCATCCAAGGGCAGCCGGTACTGCGTGTACCATGACCTCTACACCCACAACACCAACGAATGCCAAGAGCTTAGGGCTGTGCGAGATGGGCGTATCAGCCGACGTCCCGACCGCAACGACCGGGTCTATGGGCAAGGAGGAGGAAGAGGTGGAGGACGATGGGAAGACCGTGGCCCTCGGCAAGGGTGGCGTGACCGACCTCGCGAGGACCGTTGGCAGGACTAGCCTCATGAGGAAGGTTGGAGGGATCAGCCTCGTGAGGACCGCCCTCAAGGCAACGAAGGCCTCCCTTCTCTTCCACCACCGCCAAGGAGAAATGAAGACCATCATTAGGACAAGGGGGCTGGGGGCTTCCAGGAGCCGGGCACAATCGCTTGCATCCTGGGTGGTGCTCAGGCCCCAGACTCTCAGCGCATCTTCAAGCAGTTTGCTTGCGAGGTGAATGCAGTCCTCCCCAAGCTTGAGGCCACGCGCCCTCTCAGGTGGTCAGCGTGCGCTACCACGTTCATCTCAGTGGATCAACTCAAGTGCGCAGCAACGGCCGAAGTCCTTCCAATGCTTTGTTCCCCAGTCATCAGCAATGTGCCAGTCGCCAAGACCCTCATCGATGGCGGAGCAGGACTCAATGTCTTGTCCGTCGAGACATTCAACAATCTCCAAGTGCCATATGATCAGCTTCAGCCAACCAAGCCTTTCTGAGGAGTCACTGATGGTTCTACTGTTCCGATAGGGCAAGTTCGCCTTCCAGTCACCTTTGGGCAGCGTAACAACTACCGCACCGAGCTCATTGACTTCGACGTCGCCCACATTCACCTGCCATACAATGCCATTCTCGGTTACCCAGCCCTGGCCAAGTTCATGGCAGTGACTCACCATGGCTACAATGTCCTCAAGATGGCAGGAAGCGGTGGAGTCATCACAGTGCCTTGTGAGGAAAGGGATGCAGTGTGTTCTCTTGAGCGTGCCTTCCAAGCCGCGGCAATTGAAGACCCAGATCACAGGAGCAAGAGACTTCCCGAGGCGGTCCCTGAGAAGAAGGCTTCAGCTGGCCCAAACCCTCAGGAGGCAGGCACCTCCAGAGGCGTTACGTCAGGATCCGCGCCCGTCCAAGGGGCGCCATCCTCTCTAGCATAGGAAGGCGCGCCTAGCGCCCTCCTCAGGCAGGGCTCAGGGGCTCTGTCTTGGAGAGCCACCAACTTTGCCAAGGTCACGAAGGAGGCGCTCGGGCACCACTTGGAGGCGTGCTTCAAAGCATGTTTCCCTCAGGAAGGTATGAGGCAAGGAGGGCCAAACCCTCAGGAGTTCATCGCGAGGAACATTCAGGAGTTACAGGAGTCAAGAGTCATGCGCGGCAGCCGCCGCCTACCCGCCGTAGCCCCACATCCCGGCGAGGATGGTGGGCTACACGTGTGCATCGACGTACCAGGGCTCAACCGAGCCGCGTCTCAGGAGCGCCTCTGGCCTTCGCGCATGGGGCGTTGCAAGGGTCCGCCTCACAGCTACGTTCGCATGCCTTTCGACCTGCCGAACACGGTCGCCGCTCATTACGCCTGCTGAGGAGCATTCTGCAGGCTTAGGAGGTCAGGTATCACGCGGTCCTGGCGGAGATGGAGATGGCCCTTGAAGATTCACCTGTGCCCCCGGAGCCTCCCGAGGCTCCAGGTCCCGGGAGCTCGTGAGGGTCGGCTTCCTCACCACGCGTCGTCTGCCACTTCAACGTCGCTTCATCTCCAACGGTATCAGGTGACATCTTTCAAAGTTCCATTTTTAGCTGGGACCGCCCGCAGGGCTGCATCATTCCCAGGTTGCGTGGGTCCGTCCCTCCGGCATGTATCCGTTTTGCTCATGTTCTTTATCTACCTTGTTGGGGGTGCCCCTCGGGCTGCATTATCCCCAAGCTGCTCGGGCCTGACCCAGTGGCATTTACTTTTTCTGCATCTATCTAAATAGATTTGCTCCTCCACGCTTAACAAGATTCCCATGGTTATCATCTGCTGCTTATCACGGACCTCTCGGCTCTCATGCAAAGTGCTTGCATGTTAAAAGGGGGGCGCCTGAGCATCGCGACACATGGTCTCTTAGTGGCTCTCCAGCCCTCACCCCTGGCCTTGACCCAAGGCATCGCGACCTGTCATACCAGTGGTGGCTGAGCTCGCTCGAGGGCCGGGACCTGAGGACGTAGAGCATTTGCATTCTAACCACCCTATAGGAACACACCATTGATAAAGGCCCAGAGCCAGGCACAACCCGCCTCGAGGTAGGGCCTCATGAGTCCCGCGCTGGCTCACGGGTGCCCAGATACACCTCTCCTAGCCCTACCGTGTCGGCCACGTCTCAGTGTGGGGCTGTACACGCCCTGGGGGCTCCTCCCGGAGGGGAGCCCCCTCCCACGTACCAGTGGAAGCACCATGCTCCGCGCGGGCTGACGACACTGCCGAGGAGCGGCTATGCCCGTACACATATGGAAGTACTATGCTACGCGCTAGTGATAAACAACTGAGGGCGTCCTACGGCCATATCAACCTCAGGGAGCCCAGGCTTAGTGCATGGCACCATTGCAACGCCTCCCCTCGGGAGTGCCGCGCAAGGGGGCTGGACACGGGAGCTGCGCCCGGGCCACGCCCGAACGTACGCCACCCAGCCAGGTCCCTCGGACTTGATCATTGGGCGCCCCTCCCCGAGCGGAGCCAAGGTATGAAAACTCGTTTGAACGTCAAGGAGGACTCCTGAGCATCGCGACTCAGGAGCCTAACTGGTCACGTAGCCCCTCACTCCTTAGTCTCGTCCTGGTTTCCGGTCGGGGCTAATGGCGGCTGAGGTATGGGCGGGGCCGGGCCCTGCCGACGTAGAATGACAAACCCACTCCTACACCTCCCTTCCCTACTTGCTATTTGCGCGTCAAGGGGGACTCCTGAGCATCGCAACTCAGGAGCCTAACTTGCCACATAGCCCCTCACTCCTTAGTCCCGTCCTGGTTTCTGGTCAGGGCTAACGGCGGCTGAGGTATGCGCGGGGTCGGGCCCTACTAATGTAGAACACAGGCAAATAGGACGGAAAAATGCAAATTCTAAGGACTCCAAAAGCAAATATTACAAGCCATAGATTGTTTCACAACGCCAAACACAAGTTTAAACGCCTCCATGAGGCATGATGCATGTTGCAGGAATTAAGACAGGACAAAAGTTGCGAAGGGATCACTTCCCAGTGGAGTCGCGCTAGGCGGCTCTGCCTCTTGAGGCCGCGGAGCTAGCAGCACCGCGCCGGGGCAAGGTGCTGAAGGCGCGGAACCTCCCCAGCAAAGCCTCGGCTTGGCCTTTCACGGCCTCAGCAGCAGCAGTGGCAAAGTCGCCACTCACGGGTTCCAGCAGGCTGTCGTGGTCGACGTTCGGGTCGCGAAGGTAGACATGGCTGAGGACACGCGTCAGCGCTGCAGAAGACAGGGCACGCGCCTCGGCCTCGGCCGTAGGACCAAGGCCGTCCGCGACATCTTCAAGTGCACGGACCAGGAAAGGAAGCAGCTCGGCAGGGCCGTCCTCTGTAGCCAACAGCTTCTGCAAGCCGCCCTCATAGAGCGTCTTCAACGAGGCGCGAGCTTTCTCCTCCAGCTTCGCGAAAGCCACTCGATCCTCGACCAGGACCTTCGCCTTGCTGTCTAGCTCGGTCCTCTCCGCCTTCAACGCCTGCTCCAGTGTCTCCAACCGGCCACGATGGTCATCAAGTTGGGGTCCCGGTCCTAGACAGCAGCCTCCCGAGCCTTCATCTCCTCCTCCTTCTCCTGGCGGCCGCGGACCTCCTTGGCGAGCTCGTCACGCAGGCCTTGCAGCTCGTGCTCCAGCACCTTGCAGCTACCCCGGGCATCCGTAGCATCGCCCTGGGCAGCATCGCGAGTGGCCTTGGCCTGGCAGGCGGCTTGCTTCTCCCCATCAGAGGCCGAGACGGCCTGGCTCAGTGCCGCTCGGACGGAGGCGGCAGAACGGGCGCAGCCAGAAGCTAGCTCCAGGCGCCCGGCCACCAGTCTTGGGTCCGTGCCCCGGAGATCCTCCCACAGCCGGCTCAGCTCATTGGCAGCCTGGTCTAGGACGGCAGAGGGGTCAGAAGAGACGGAAGCCAGTGGAGCAAGCGGAGAGGACGGCAGTGTGATCCCGGCTTGGGAGGAAGGAGCCTCCTGGGCCTTGGACACCTCAGCGGCAACATCAAGCCCAGGCACCTCTAGGGTCAACGGGGCCACGGGGGCTGACTCCTCGCCAGGGTGTCCCTGCTGGGCTCGCGAGGACGACCGGGCAGGGGAGGCACGAGCCTTGATGCCTCCTTTCCCTGCAGATGAAGGCGCTGCCCCGGCAGACGATGTCGGCATTCTAGAAACGGGGGTCCCCATACTTTCCTGCCCGCGGCCTGCGGTGTGGCTCAAGGGGAGGCCCAGCATGGCCCATCTTCATCAGCGCGAGCTCAAGACCCTCGCGAGGGGCCAAGCCTCGCAGGGCGATGACACGAGGCTTCCTCAAGCATGGCCTCGTCAGGCTGGCTCGCGAAGAGGCGGAGAGATCAAGGTCGGGTACCTCACGAGGTGCCCATGACGCAAGCCATGACGACCAAGGGCGCCAGGCGGGCGCTGGCCCACGCAGTGTCCTTCTTTCCTCTTTGGTGCAAAGGGAGCAAGTGTAGGCGGGAGCATCAAGGAAAGGCATCCATTTCTGTGCAACAAGACCAAGACCAGCAGAACGGCAGGATGGAGGTCATCACGGAGCCCAAGCCGGCGTCACCACCAGAGCCTTTAGCAGGCGAGGACCAACTTTAGTCAGTATAAGTGTACTAGATGTTCCCCTTCAAATGGCCAATTGTTGGCACCCTTCCCGCTCAATATTTGGGAGGAGGCCCAGGGCCTTTGCCTATAAGTAGGACTAGCCACCCCCAGGGTAGAGGCATCGGGACAACAACAGATCGACGAGAGAACAACAGATAGGCACGGAGGATCCTCACTAGGAAACCAATAGAGAGAGAGAGAGAGAGAGAGAGAGAGAGAGAGAGCGACTGAACTCCCCCTAGCAGTTCATCGCACCAGCCAAGGACAGACCCTCGCGAGGTTGTTCTTCCTTGTATTGTTCATCATCAGCCCAAGAGGCAATCCACCACACAACACACTGGAGTTGGGTATTACACCACAATGGTGGCCTGAACCAGTATAAACTCTGTGTCTCTTGTGTTGTTCCTTTGATTGCTTAGATCCTAGCGAGGCGGTGAGGTGTAGGTAGGCAGAGGGTGAAATCTCCGCGCGCACCCCAGAGTTCGAACCTAGAGGGTCTGCCGGAACCTGAAATCCGACATTTGGCGTGCCAGGTAGGGGTGCGCCGGAGTTCGCCTTCCGCCACCCTGTTCTTCACCGACCACCGCGTCCATGTTAGGCGCTCGTCAGGCCTGCGCCGAGCGCCGAGCCGCTCTCGCTTCTCGCGTCGCCCAGACGGCCCCCGTCGGCGGGCACCCCCGCCGTTCCCCGTCGCCTTCCGTCAACGCCGGCACCGGCCCGGCGGGGAACAAGCAGCAAGCATCGTCCCAGCATCCATCCATGAGGCGAGACGGCCGCACTGCCACTCCCTCGCTCACCCCAGCTGGTTCTTCGTCCCGCGCGGCCCGCGCCGCCATGGAGGCTCGGGCTGCGCTCATCGCGGCAAACGAGCTCCTGCGCTACCGCCCAGTCGACGACGTCTATGAAGAGTGGCTCGACCGCATTGCCAAGCTCGTCCGCAACGCAGGGGGCTCCCCCGCGCCGTCCTTCTCGCTGCACCGCGCCCCGTCCTGCGCGGGCAATGAAGCTCCGGGGGCGCCTCAGCCGCCTCCTCCTCAAGAAGGCACCCTGGCCCCGAGGCGCGTGGCACCTAGACGGAACCCACCCCGTCCGGCGCCAGCGCAGCAAGAGCGGAGCTGTCAAGAGGTTCCTCGCCCCCAAGAAGCTGCCCGAGTGCTCCTTGCTCCGGTCCTTCATGACCACGCTCCTGTCCCAGCGCGCCAAGACCCTGCGCTGCTCCCAGCTGCAACGCATGGGGGCCCGCAAGACCAAGCTCCCCGTCACCAGAGGCCTCCCGTGGCCACGGCGGGATGCCGCTCCTACACTGCCAGGCTGCACAGTGTCGCGTGGCCCTGCAAGTTCAAGCCAGACCTGCCTCCTCGCTACGGCGGCACAGCAGACCCTGTGGAGTTCCTCCAGCTCTACGAGCTGAGCATCAAAGCCGCCAACGGGGACGAGAAGGTCATAGAGAACTGGTTTCCCATGGCGCTTAACGACGGGGCCCGCACTTGGCTCCTGAACCTAGCGCCAGGCACGATCTCCTCCCGGGACGAGATGCGCACCCGTTTCATCGCCAACTTCCAAGGTACTCGCGACCGGCCACCTGCCGTGAGCGACATGCGCCGCATCAAGCAGCAACCAGGGGAGACCCTTCAGAAGTACATCCAACACTTCAACAACACACGTCTCAAGATTCCCAAGGTGACCGAGGAGGCCATCATCTCGGCCTTCTCCGACGGCGTGCGTGACGTCAAGATGAAGGAGGAGCTGGTGATGCATGAAGAACTATGCACTTCCTTGGAGTTGTTCAACTTGGCAACTAAGTGCGCCAGGGCTGAGGAAGGACGCCTTTCCCTCCTCGAGCTGCCAGCCGCCGACCCAGAAGAGAAGAAATCCATGGCCAAGGACGTGAAGCACAAGGGGGCTGCCGTGCTCGCGGTAGAACCAGACACCAAGCGGGGCATAGATCATCCCGAGTCTTTCAAGGGCAGCCGGTACTGTGTGTACCACGACCTCCACACCCACAACAGCAACGAATGCCAAGAGCTCCGAGCCGTGCGAGAAGGAAGGGTCGGCTGACGCCCCGACCGCAACGATCGCGGCTATGGTCGAGGAGAAGGAAGGAACGCAGGACGCTGGGAAGATCGCGGCCCTCGCCAAGGGTGGCGCGACCGACCTTGCGAGGATCGCTGGCAGGATCAGCCTCGCGAGGGAGACTGGAGGGATCGGCCTCGCGAGGATCGCCGCAAGGAAATGCAGGCCTCCCTCCACTGCCGCCATAGCCAAGGAGAAATGAGGACCATCATCAGTATGAGGCGGCTAGGGGCTTCCAGGAGCCGCGCGCGATTGCCTGCATCCTGGGTGGAGCTCAAGCCCCAGCCTCTCAGCGCATCTTCAAGCAGTTCGCCCATGAATTGAATGCAGTCCTCCCCAAGCTTGAAGCCACGCGCCCCCTCAGGTGGTCGGCGTGCGCCATCACGTTCAACTCAGCGGATCAGCTCAAGTGCGCGGCCACAGCCGGAGTCCTCCCAATGCTTTGCTCCCCAGTCATCAGCAACGTGCAAGTCACCAGGACCCTCATCGATGGCGGGGCAGGGCTAAACGTCCTGTCCGTATAGACATTCAACAACCTCCAAGTGCCTTACGATCAGCTTCAGCCAACCAAGCCTTTCTCTGGAGTCACCGACGGCTCCACGGTCCCAATTGGGCAGGACCACCTCCCTATCACCTTCGGGGCGCGCAACAACTACCGCACTGAGCTCATCGACTTTGACGTCGCCCACATTCTCCTGCCGTACAACGCCATCCTCGGCTACCCAGCTCTCGCCAAGTTCATCGCTATGAGTCATCACGGCTACAACGTCTTCAAGATGCCAGGAAGCGGTGGAGTCATCACGGTGCCTTGTGAAGAAAGAGACGCGGTGTGCTCCCAGGAACGAGCTTTTCAGGCCGCATCGCTTGAAGACCCAGATCGCGGGAGCGGGAGGCTCCCTGAGACCGCCCCCAAGAAGAAGAAGACATCGCCAGGCCCGACCCCTTAGGAGGCAGGCCCCTCAGGGTCTGCGCCTGCTCGGGGGCACCTCCTTCTGTTGCATAGGGAGGCGCGCCCGGCGCCCCCCTTAAGCAGGGCTCGGGGGCTCCCACCTGGAGGGCCACCGACCTTGCTAAGGTCACGAGGGAGACGCTTGGGCACCAGTTGGAGGCGTGTTTCAGAACACGTTTCCCTCAGGAGGGAGCAAGGCAAGGAGGGCCCGACCCTCAGGAGTTCGTCAGTCAGATCACACAGGAGTTGCAGGAGTCAAGAGTCATGAGTGGCAGCCTTCGCTTACCCGCCGCAGCTCCCCATCCAGGTGAGGATGGCGGGCTGCGCGTCTGCATCGACATCCGAGGGCTCAACCGAGTCGCCTCTCAGGAGCGCTTCTGGCCCTCACGTGTGGGGCGCTGTGGAGGCCCACCCCACACCTACATCCGCATGCCCTACGGCTTGCCGAACATGGTTGCGGTGCGCCAACGCCTCATGAGGAGCATCCCGGAGGCTCAGGAGGCCAGGCGTTCTGCAGTCCGGGCGGAGATGGAGATGGTCTGCGAGGAGCCACCAACGCCTCTGGAGCCTCCCGAGGCTCCTGGGCCTGGGGGCTCATGAGGATCGGCTCCCGCAGCCCGCTACGTCTGCTACTTCAACACCCCTTCGTCGTCAACACTATCAGGTGACATCTTTCAAGTTTCGTTTCCAGCTGGGAGCGCCCTCAGGGCTGCATCATTCCCAGGCCGCGTGGGTCCGTCCCTGCGGCATGTATCCCTTTTGCTCGTGTTTTTAGCTTACTTTGTTGGGGGCGCCCCTCGGGCTGCATCATCCCCAAGTCGCTCGGGTCAGACCCAGCAGCGTGTATCCATCTTGCGTTTATTTTTGGGCCATGCATTCGACCCATCATGCTTGTTATTTGGTGCCTGTCCGTGGCACCTCTTCTTCCTAGATGTCGGCAGCTTGCGCGTTAAAGGGGGGTGCCTGAGCATCGCGACTCAGGGATCCTACCGGCTCTCTAGTCCTCACCCTCTGGCTTTGCCCACGGCATCGCGCCCCGGCAAACCAGCGACGGCTGAGACCAGCTCAAGGGCCGGGACCCGAGGACGTAGAGCGCCGACATCTAACCAAGCTTGCGCGTTAAAGGGGGGGTGCCTGAGCATCACGACTCAGGGCTCTTACCGGCTCTCCATCCCTCACCCTCTGGCTTTGCCCACGGCATCGCGCCCCGGCAAACCAGCGACGGCTGAGACCAGCTTGAGGGCCGGGACCCGAGGACGTAGAGCGTCGACATCTAACCCAGCTTGCGCGTTAAAGGGGGGATGCCTGAGCATCGCGACTCAGGGCTCCTACCGGCTCTCCAGCCCTCACCCTCTGGCTTTTCCCATAGCATCGCGCCCTGGCAAACGAGCGACGGCTGAGACCATCTCGAGGGCCGGGACCCGAGGACGTAGAGCATTGGCATCTAGCCAAATTTGCAGGAACACAACACAAGTTAAGGCCCAGTGCCAGGCGCAACCCGCCTTGGGGTAGGGCCCCGTGATTCCCACGCTGGCTCACGGGTGCCCCAACACACCTCGTCAGGCCTTTAGTGCCTCGTCGCCTCTCCACAGCAACTAACGACTGACTGGCGCTTGTCATAACGGACTTTTGCTCTTTTTGTGGTGGGTCTGCAGGATCCCCCCCAAGGAGAAGCGCCAGGCAAGCCCCTCAAAGCGTCCTCTTCACTCTCGTCCGCGCGAACCGCTTGCGCGTTAAAGGGGGGTACCTGAGCATCGCAACTCAGGGCTCCTACTGGCTCTCCAGCCTTCACCCTCTGGCTATGCCCACGGCATCGCGCCCCCGCAAACCAGCAACGGCTGAGACTCGCTCGAGGGCTGGGACCCGAGAATGCAGAGCAGAAAGGGGAGCAGAGACGATAGGAGAGAGGCACGCGGGGACCTCGCCAGGCAACCCCTCGCCGACCAAGGCACGGACCTAGTGCCGCACCAGGAAGCGTCTCCTGACCCTTGAGATAAGTCACTCTCTGGAAACACTAGCTATCGCAGCACCGTCATCGCATCCAATGCAATCCCGTGTTAGCAACGTCACATTCCATTCTCACCGAACGATAGCTGCTTGAGCGCCAAAGGGGACCTCTTGGGCATCGCGACTCAGGGGCTCTTCTTGGACCCCGGGCCGCTCACCTGCTGGCCTTGACCACGGCATCGCGACCTGGCATACCAGCGACGGCTGAAGCCGCCTTGGGACTGGGACCTGTCGTCGTAGAGCACCAAGCCCTCGTAAGGTCTGAAAGGAAGAAACTAAACTAGGATGGAATAAGCATCTCGCACCGCTTCACGATAAGGATCATATTGACAAACGGAGCTACAGACACCTTACAAGCCCCCACGCGGTGTGTTCTTGGCTCCTCGCAAGGACAAAAGACGCATATCCTAAGGAGTCCTAACTACAGGAACCGTCGCGGCAGACGCCATCATCAACAGTGGGCCGCCGGGCACCGGCGCCAACCTCATCCAGATCAGAGACAGCGGCGGCCTAACGAGCCCGTCCTGCTCCGAGAGCGGCGCAAGCTCGGGGGCTCGTAGCTGTCGTCGCTTGTCTCTGGAGTCGCGAAGAGCTCGGCAGAGTCGCTGGATCCTCCGGCACCCTCGCCGCTTGAGGAGCTGCTGGAAGAACGTGTGACGGCAGGCCTGATCCTTGCCTCTCCAAGGCTTCTGCTGCTGCCTCTAGGACAACACTCCAGCCAACGCCCATTTTCATCAAAGGCCTTGAAGAGCATCATGGAAGCACCGTCGAACTCCAGGTGGATCGCAGGGGCGCCCCTCGTCCTGTAGACCCGGGTGATCTCGCCCCAGCCCCGGGTCATGAAGACCTTACCTGGAGCGACGACCTCGACATCCGCATCGGTCACAGGAGTCTGGCAATCGGTGTGCTGCAGCCAGAGCCTAAAAGGCCCCCTCAGCGGAATATCTAAGGCGAAGGAAGGAGGAAGGCGAATCCAAGACCGTGGAGGCATGGCAGCGTGGAGCACAAACTCTCGGGAGGAGCCCTCAGCGTGAACTCCCGGAGGGACAACGCACACCGCCGTGACCCGCCGGCGCCGACGGCGGCGTCGTCCATGGCGCTCAGCATCAGCTCCCGCAGGGCCCTCAAGGCGGGCGTACAAGGGCAGCAGAAACCCTGGCGGCGGCCGCTCGCACCAAGGCCCCGACACCTCCTGCCGCGCGCCCTCATCTTGGCGGCAGAGGACCAACCTCTTCTTTGGCGGAAGCGGGTCGGCCCCTCTCGGGGGGCCTTCCCTTCTCTTCTGCGGAGAACCGACGTATCGGAGCCATGGCGGCAAGGCGCAGCAGCGACGAAGATGAAGAAGAGGAGAAGTAGCAGAGGAAGATGAACTGGAATGGCTCGCGCCATTCCGTACTTATAGCCAGAGGAGGACAACCGTCGGCTTCCACGATCGCACGTAATCATGACCGGTTTTTGCATGCAGGGACTTGTCAGCTCATGAAGTTGCCGAGGCATCGTGGGGGAGCGGAGCCGCCCACGTCCAATCAACCGCCATGTGGCGCCCGAGGCCACATGCTGTTAGGGCCCGCGACGCTTCGCACTTGCCCCTTCGCCTCTCTGCTCAGCCAAGTCCGGGTGCGCCTTGGGCCCGGGGGCTACTGTCGGCGTTCTGGGAATGGGGGTCCCCAGACATGCCTGCCTGCGGCCTGCGGTGTGGCTCAAGGGGCGTCCCAGCATGGCCCATCTTCATCAGCGCGAGCTCAAGACCCTGGCGAGGGGCCAAGCCTCGCGGGGCGGACGACAGGAGGCTTCCTCAGGCACGGCCTCATCAAGCTGGCTCACGAGGAGGCGGAGAGATCAACGTGGGGTACCTCACGAGGTGCCCATGATGCAAGCCATGACGACCAAGGGCGCTAGGCGGGCGCCGGCCCGCGCAATGTCCTTCTTTCCTCCTTGGTGCAAAGGGAGCAAGCGCAGGCGGGAGCATCAAGCAAAGGTATCCGTTTCGGTGCAACAAGACCAAGACCAGCAGAACGGTAGGATGGAGGTCATCGCGGAGCCCAAGCCGACGTCACCACCAGAGCCTTTAGCAGGCGAGGACCAACTTTAGTTAGGATAAGTGTACTAGATGTTCCCCTTCAAAATGGCCAATTGTTGGTGCCCTTCCCGCTCAATATTTCGGAGGAGGTCCAGGGCCTTTGCCTATAAGTAGGACTAGCCACCCCCAGGGTAGAGGCATCGGGACAACAGTAGATCGACGAGAGAACAATAGATAGGCACGGAGGATCCTCACCAGGAAACCAGTAGAGAGAGAGAGAGCGACTAAACTCCCCCTAGCAGTTCATTGCACTAGCCAAGGACAGACCCTCGCGAGGTTGTTCTTCCTTGTATTGTTCATCATCAGCCCAAGAGGCAATCCACCACACCACACACTAGAGTAGGGTATTACACCACAATGGTGGCCCAAACCAGTATAAACTTTGTGTCTCTTGTGTTGTTCCTTTGATTGCTTAGATCCTAGCGAGGCGGTGAGGTGTAGGTAGGCAGAGGGTGAAATCCCGCGCGCACCCCAGAGTTTGAACCTAGAGGGTCTGCCGGAACCCGAAATCCGACAGACAAGCTCGTCTCGAGCGGGGCCGCAGAAGCCCCTTTCAACCTCTTCGCTGCAGGTACCGGCCTGGCCAAAAGAATGCAGACGTCAAATATCGGCGGCAGAAACAAAGCAAGGCACGGATCGAACACTTACTGGTCATCGTTCACGGACTCAAGCAGCCTGCAGCCAAACTTTAAGCCCGAGAGCCTACAGCTGGGGTCAGCCTTGGGAGGCCCGGAAGCAGAGGGCGATTCGGGAAGGCTGGAGCTGGCCTTAGACCGCCCCGGAGCCAGAGCAGAGCCTGGGAGAACCAGCCCCGACCTGCCCTTCCTCGGGACCTGGGGAGAATCCTCCCCTCCTTGCCTGGCATCGGCCTCATGGTCGTCCGGCATGGAGCGGAGTGCGTGGGACCTGCGCCGATGGAAGGAATCCCCCGACTCCTTGCCAGTCGCCCCGGAGTCAGACTCTCCTTCCTCCTCCTCTTCTTCTTCCTCCTCACTCCCGCTGGAGTCACCGGAGGACACATTCACCATCGCCAACGCCGCCAGATTCCCGGGAGCTTCTGCGGGCACCAGCCCCTCACCGTTGAAGGTGGGCATGGCGTTCACCCCCTGTTCCCAGTCGCCGCGAAGAAACAGGGGGACGGGAGCGCCCTCCGGCCTCGCCACGTCTCCCCCAACCAAGGAGTGGAGAGCCGCAACCAGATCTTCGTCGGCCAGGGCCTCGGAGCTCAGACGAAGGGCAGCGCCCGCTTCCCCAAGCCTCCACAATGGGAGCGAGTGCTCCAGGAGTGGAGCCACCTCGGTGCTCTAGGAACTCCCTTAGGAGCATGGCCCCGGTCAGCTTCACCACCGCCAAGTTGCCTGGCCTCAGGTCTGTGTTCATCCTCTTCAGCACCGCCCTCGCGCGGGGGTCGACAAGCTCCGCACGAGACCACACATCAACGGCCTTGCGCTGCCCCGTAGGCAGCACCAGTCGGGGGTAAAGCGCCCGACATCCACCATGACCCACTTGCTCCGGAAGCCTTCGATCCTCTTCTCGGGCTTCAAGATGGCGTTGGAGTTGGAGTATGCGATAAAGCTCGCGCATGCGGTGATGGGGCCACGAGAAACCCAGAGGTAAAAGTAATGACGCAACAAGGCCACTGACGGCTTTACCCCAACATGAGCCTCACAGTAGTAGGCGAAAATCGCCAGGAGAAGAACAGAGTTGGGGTGGAGGTGCAGAGCTTGCAAGTTGTATTGGCGAAGAACATCAAAGAAGAACTCGAAAAAAGGGGCACCAGACCGGCGATGATGGCGCTCACAAACAGCGGGTAGAAGGTGCTCCCCTTGCCTTCAGGCTGGTCGGAGCCGGCCTTGAGCACAGTCGCTCCCTCGTTGCCCTGCGCCACCATCCTCAAGTGCGTGAGGGTGAGATTCTTCTCCGACACATTCGGGGGATCCAGAGCCGGCGAGTACCAGGCCTTGGTTGGGGTCTTGCGAGGCACCATGGCTTGCCGGATGGGAAGGATTGAGACAGATCTGGAGGATTTCGAAAGCGAGAAGGGGAAGGGCGAGAAAGGGGATCTGGAGCAAGGCGAGCGAGAGCAAGGCAAGTAAGTCTGGCCCGGGCACCCCTTTTGCTAGAAGGACGGTTGCCGAGGCATCGTGGGGGAGAGGAGACGCCCGCGTCCAATCAATCACCACATGGCGCCCAAGGCCGCAAGCTATTGGGGCCCGCGGCGCTTTGCACTTGCCCCTTCGCTTCTCTGCTAAGACAAGTCCGGGCGCGCCTTGGGCCCGGGGGCTACTGTCGGCGTTCTGGGAACGGGGGTCCCCAGACTTGCCTGCCTGCGGCCGGCTGCGTGGCTCAAGTGGGGGCCCAGTGCAGCCCAGCTTCATCATCTCAAGCTCAAGACCCTCGTGAGGGGCCAAGCCTCGCGGGGCGGACGACAGGAAGCTTTCTCAGGAGTAGCCTCGTCAGGCAGGCTCGCGAGGAGGCGGAAAGATCAAGGCAAGGGCACCTCGTGAGGAGCCCGTGACGCAAGTCATGACGATCGAGACCAGGCGGGCGCCAGGCCGGCACCGGCCTGCGCAGTGTCCTTGTTTCCCCTTCGGTGCAAAGGTGGCAAGCACATGCCAAGGCATCAGCCAAAGGTTACCGTTTCGGTGCAATAAGACCAAGACCAGCAGAACGGCAGGATGGAGGTCATCGTGGAGCCCAGGACAGCGTCATCGTCAGAGCCTTTGGCAGCCGAAGACCAACTTTAGTCAGGATAATTTTACTAGATGTTCCCCTTCAAAATGGCCAATTGTTGGTGCCCTTCCCGCTCATTATTTGGGAAGAGGCCCAGGGCCTTCCTCTATAAATAGGACTAGCCACCACAGAGTAGAGGCATCTTGGAAGCAGATCACGCATAGACTAGAGAGAGGCGACTGAACTCACCCAAGCAGTTCATCGCACCAGCTCAAGAACAGCCCTCGCGAGGCTGTTCTCCCGTGTATTGTCCATCATCAGCCCCTGAGGCAATCCACCACACCACAAACTAGAGTAGGGTATTACACCACAACGGTGGCCCGAACTAGTATAAACCTCGTGTCCCTTGTGTGTTCTTCTTTCTAGCTTAGATCCCTTGCGAGCCTTCGACACATGAGCTGGTAGGGGAAAGATCTTCGTGCGCACCCCAGAGTTCGAACCTCAAGGGTCTGCCGGAACCCAAAATCGGACAAAGTCCTATATATAGCGGCCTTGGTCCTCTTCCCAAATGTTGGCCGGAAGGGATCCCACAATGGCCGAATTTGAAAGGAGACAAGTAGTACAACTTATCTTGACTAAAGTGGTCTTCGCCTGCGAAAAGCCCCTGGTCGTGACGCTGCGGTGGGCTCGGGGATGACCTACGTCCTGCCGTCCTGGTGGTCTTGGTTTTGTTTCACCAGAATGGAAATCTTTGGCTGATTCATTGGGATCCTGCGCCTGCGGCTTGCCTCCCTTGCACCGAAGAGGAAAGTGGCGTTCTGCGCCCGCTGGTGCCCGCCTGGCCTTAGTCGTCATGGCTCACGTCAGCTGAGCCTCGTGAGCTGCACCTTGCATAGAACTCTCCGCCCCTTAGGAACCAGCCTGAAGAGGCCGATCCCCTCGGGGGTCTTGCTGTCATCCTCCTCGCGAGGCTTGGCCCCTCACGAGGGTCTTGAGTTGTTGATGTTGAAGCTGGGCCATACCAGGCCGTCGGTGGAGCCACGCCATGGGCCGCAGGCAGCCAAGTCTGGATACCCCCATATCAAGAACGCCGACAACTACAACCCATTTTCTACCCAGGACAACGATTAATAATTTCAACCAACGACGCAAAACAGAATTCAATAAAATTTCCCACATTTTGATGGGACCCGAAATATTTTATTCCCGAAATTTTTAGTCAGATTAAATATAATTTCAAAATAAGTTTCATTAGGTAAAAATCCAACGAAGTATTGCACACGCAACAAGTAATGAAATTAAAATTTCAAAATCCAATAATAATATTTTTAACTAATTACCTCTTTGGTGCCTTTTTTTATAGTTACAACCCAGTTTTTATAATTACATCCCAATTATTATTACTTAAAGCCCATTTTCTTGTTAAGCCTAATGCATCCCTCCTAGGAAAGATTTGCAGCCTAGCGTACCGGAGAATAACAAGTTGACCTGGGCTGGGTATTCCTCTAAAAAAGTATAGCTGGGCTAGCCATTTTCACCTTGAAAAAATAATAATATCTTGGCTGGATATTGGGTCTACATAAAATAATAGCCTGGGCTAGACGGGCCACAGCCCGCCCAGTTGATACACTGCTCGTCTGCACAACAACAAAAACACTACATAAGAAAAACTCTGCTCACACCTCAAAAACATAAATACTGCTCGCGCCGCTGGGTCCCAGATGTCGGCCGCTCCTTGTGCAATTCTCTTGTTTATTGACTACATAGGTTGACAATGGTGTGGGGCTGTGATGTCAGGAAACAAGGAGGAAGCAAAAAAATTATAGTTGTATATAATAAGGAGGCACTTGCGTACGTGCAGCTATGGCCCAGTGGGTCCCCACTGTCATCCTCTCCAAGTAAAGTCACCTCCTGATTCCTCATGTTCGCTGACGATGTTCACAATGCGAGATGGTGGCGCCACGGTGAGCGCAACAACTCGAAGGACGTTGGAGAGGGCCTTATGGGCCCTACAGATGGTCTGATACAGTGTCCGCTGCTCATTCAGGAAGGCGGGATCATAAGGCCACATGTCCGCGACGGCATTGTCGTTCGCTTGTTGGCCGGCGATTCGTCCTTCCGCGAGCCGGTGCTCATTGAGGAGATGGAGGTTGCAGCACCTGTCCTCCTGCGCTCGTAGCTCTTCCGCCATTAGGGCGTCAAAGTGCGGCCACACCTGCTCTATGGTGAACATGGCATGAACCGGCTTGGGCGGTGGCGCTGGCTCCTGGTCGGAAGCCACGCCCATCGTCTGATTGCCGTCCCTGAGCTCGGTGAGCTCGCTGGCAAGCCAGCATGTCTGGCGGCTAGACCATACCACTACCAAGCACGAGTCTGACTGCACTGGCCCACCCAGACCCCCTCCCTCGCCCGCATGCACTTTGCACCCGAAACCGTTAGCGCCGCCCGCGCCACTTCCCAGTGCAGGCGATTGCTCCATGTTCAAATGACACAAGTGTCGTCTGTCCGTCCGTCTGTCACCCACATTAACGATACGTGGTTGCCGAGGCAGTTACTCTGACGCCACCCGTCCTTCCCTCTGCCACCCACCATTGCGATACAAACTGATGTGCCGGCCATAGCCGCAGTCATCCGCCTCTGTTCCCTTTGTCCTGTCCACACCACTGCCACCATGGTTTCCTCGCGCTCCAGTGCTCTTCGAGATGGGTAGATGATGGACCAGAAGGAGATAGCAGCCATTGTTATTGACTGGCTGGCCGGCAGGTAGCAGGAGGATGACGACGTCCCAATGGAGAATGTGGTAGTCGATGATCCGGCGCCAACCCCTCCCCGCGCCATCCTCTCCGATGCATTGCACCATGACCATCGGCGAGGCCCGTGCCAAATGCATGGACATGGTGAGGTAGAAGCATGAGGACCAGGTCCAGGAGGCGCAGGCCGATGCCGCCTACAACCACCATGTCTTCCAGGAGCACCTGCAGGTGGAGGAGCAGATCACCGCGGAGCAGGAGGCGCCGCTGGAGTCGTACCTCTCCGCCCACGAGAGTCGCCTCGTGCGCTGGCAGTACTGCCTGTGGGTGGTAGAGGTTGCGGCCGCCTACAAAAAGGGCAAGGAAGTGGGTGAGGCGCTGTTTGGCGAGACCGACGATGTGCAGACGACAATGCCGGCTTCACCGAGGCCCGACCCCGCCGGTGCCGAGGTGGAGGACTTCGCCAGCTTTAGCGAGGCCCTGCTTCGATAAGGCCCCGCCCCGCCAATAGTGATGTAGAGGACATCACCGGCTCCACCGAAGCCCCAACCCGCCAGCACCCAGGCAGAGGGCTTTGCTGGCTTCAGCGAGGCCCTACTCCGCCAAGGCCCCGCCCCGCTAACAACGAGGCAGAGGACATCGCCGGTTCTACCGAGGCCCTGCCCTGCCGGCAACGAGGGGAGGATTTCCCCCGCTCCGCCATGGCACCGCCCCATCGGCAACGAGACAAAGTCTGTTGAGGCCCCGCCCTCCTGCCAACGAGGCCGCGCCACACAGAAAACAAGGAAGAGTAGAATACGGTAGGTCGTCATCACTTGGGTCCAAGTAAGGCCACCACCGCTCGGGTCCAAGTAAGGCCACCGCCGCTACCCTCCGGTTGAAGCCAAGCATGGCGGGTTGAATATTGACGGTTGATTTGCTGCTTGGCGGTGACATGGAGTCGAAGAGCTGAGCTAGAGAAGAAGCTTCTGTTCAGCTCAGCCGGACATGGGAAATGGGCGCCGGAGATCATAGATTAGGTTAATTAATTATACATCCAACGCACCCATTTTTAGTTGAAGAATGTATGAAATGTAATTAAATCCGACATGCTTATATGAAATCCGGCCGTGTATGAACGAATTTAGTTTGATTAGTTTGAATTCTTGCATCACTGGCATTGGATGAACATGAAAAACAATATGTACTAGTAGCATTATTCTCATGACGCACGATGATCACCTCGTTTGTAGCATTTTCACATGTACAAAAAGTTTGAGCAGCTTTTTAGCGTGCCTATACATTGCAATCAAACTCACAGGCCTGGCAATTCATAGAGAACATTCTAAACAATCACTACAGGAATCAGCTACTTTGCCGTCTGCCACGGAGGACGACAAAGGCATGAATGGCGGACGGCAAAGGTCTTTGCCATCCGCCACGGATGGCAACAGGCTCCGGCAAAGTAAGGTCCGGTAAAGAGCTACTTTGTCGTCTGCTTTTGGTGGCTGACAGCAAAGGGGCCTTTGCCATCAGCAGCGGATGGCAAAAAAAGCAGACGACAAAAATTGCGTTGTTAGTCTGTTAGGTGGCAAACGGCAAGCCTTTGCCATCCGCCGCTGACAGCAAAATTTGTCCTGCCTTTGCCATCCGCCATATGATGTTAGCTAGATTTCACTACACGGCAGGCCTTTGCCGTCCGCCGCTGACGGCAAAATTGTTTACTCTTTGTCGTCTACCACTGTAGGCAAACTGACCAAATGGGTCAGCTCCCAGGAAGCACACTTGGCTGCCACGTGTCTTCTTTGCCGTCCGCTGCTGTTGGCAAAGAGCCCGTTGCCGTCGGTGGCTGACGGCAAAGAGCCTGCATATTGGCTCTTTTTTCTGTTTTTTTAAATCCAACAATTTTCACAGCAAATATATATGACATATATAGATATATTTCACAGGGCTATTTAACAGCAAACATATGACATATCCAGCACATAAGTTTCATCGTACATACATATATAGTTCCATCCATTCATACCTAGCAAGTTGCAGATACACATAAGTTGCAACCATTAGGAAGTTGCACATACATATTACAATGCAAAGTTTCATCAAGATAGCAAGTTCCATCGTAGCAAGCTAGAAGAATACTAGAAGAGAATGAAATAAAAAACAAGCACTCCATCATAGTAAGCTAGCTTCCGAGAAGTGAATGAAATCTGCAAAATGGCAAATAAGAAAGTTAGGAAAAGGTGACTAGAAGAAGAAGACTAGAAGAAGAAGCACGCCATTGTTTGTGAGGTAACTTAGGTGAAATGGGTCGTTTATGAGCTAACTTAGGTAAAATGCATCATTTTAGAGCTAACGTAGGTAAGATGGGTCATTTTGGAGCTAACGTAGGTAAAATGGGTCATTTTGGAGCTAACATAGGTAAAATGGGTCATTTTGGAGCTAACGTAGGTAAAATGGGTCATTTTAGAGCTAACGTAGGTAAAATGGATCATTTTGGAGATAATCTAGGTAACATGGATCATTTTGGAGATAATTTAGGTAAAATGGGTCATTTTAATGCTAACTTGGGTAAAATGGATTATTTATGAGCTAACTAAGGGAAAATGGGTCATTTTAGAGCTAACTTAGGTATGGATCGTTTATGAGCTAACTAAGCTAATTATGCCGTTTTTTTACATAAGTAAGCTAAGTACATGTCATTATTGAGCAAACCTAGTTAACTAAGCATATTATAACTAACTTAGGTCATTTTGGAGGAAACAAAGCTAAGTATAGATCGTTTTAGAGCTAACTTAGGTAAAATGGCTGGTTTTGGAGGTCAGTAAGCTTATTAAGTCATTTTGGAGGAAAAGAAGCTAACTCTAGGTCATTAAGGTAAGAATATTGGAGGAAATAAAGCTAAGTCTAGGTATTTATGCATTTGTTAAGCAAAAAACTAGAGAAACTTACCGTGATCATGGAGGTGTAGGAGCGGGCTTGCTCGTGCTAGTAGCTGGAGAAGGATCGTGTGATGCTTGTCTGGAGTTACACTGCACCAAAGATCATTTCCAATGATTCGTTAGCATGATGACACTCAAATGTTAAGACTAGCAAGTAACTTCCATTCAAATTAAACTCACTGTGGTCTCAGGAGCAATCTCTGGATCAATGGCTATGGAGCCACGGGACCTCCCGCCACCAGATATCATCACCTGCTCTGGATCAATGGGAATCTGGCTCAGGTTAAAGTCCTCCCCTTTCCTCGCCTTCCCCTTGACTTGCTTGTAAGAGGTAGTGTGGGCCATGGCATACAGGTCGTACCCCTATGGCACCTTATCCATCTTATTGTAGCACGCCTGAAAGAGAGAAACAAAGTAAATTAGTAATTAAAGGGCTCAAGCTAGCATGATGAATGAATTGCATTAATCATGAAGCAAACCATATATCCAGTTCCACCCGAACTGATATAAGCTGGAGCTACCTTGATGGTGTGGCACACCTTCAATTTGGGCACGTTTGTCCTTCGCCTCAGTCGGCTCCCCTTCCTTCTTTCAACACCTTCCATGACAAAGAGTAAACGAAATTAGTACAACATAAAAAAATATTGACATGAATAATAATATTTATATCACTTAAGTGTATCATCATCAAGTACAACATAAAAAAATTGAATACCTGACACTACTAATAATCTCGATAAGTATCATCAATAAATGCATAATCATCATCATCACTATAATCAATGACGGGCTCATAGGGTTCAGTGGCATCAACATGTGGAAGGCCACCTTGACGTAATCGGTCAAGCATTGACATGTCATCTGCAGCAGTAACATCTTCTTGTTCCAGCTCTTCTTGTTCCTCCTCTAGGGTGATGTGGGATTCACTATCACTGTCTACTTCAATTTTTTGGGGTGAAGTATAGCGGTTCTTGAAATGCTTTTTGAAAAGACGTGTCTCTTGGAAGAACTCTCCTTCATATGTGTCTGGGTTAATGTGAGGTTCATAATCCTCTTCCTTTGGGGGAGATAGTCTAGCACGTGGCGACACTTCATAAACGACATCCCAACCTTTCAGATTTGGATTAGTTTGGCAGGCCCACGGTAGATAGAATACTTGGGTCGCCTGTTGAGCCGTAATATAGACATCAGGAACATCTAAATGGGTGCTTCGGTTGATTTCAACTAGCCCTATATGTTCATGAGTCATTCTAGTCTCCTTCGGCTGAAACCAATAACATTTGAAGACTACGACATTCGGTGGGTTTTCACCATAGAATAGAAGTTCATAAATTGCTTCAACTCTCCCATAATACTCGGTACCTCCTTCGCCGATAGCAGATACACAACAATTTTTAGACTTTCGGTCGGCCATAGATAGCTCTTTTCCATAGGTACGAAAGCGATACCCGTTGATGTCGTATTTGTCAAATGAACGGACCTTATAGTCAAAACCATTAGCGACTTGTCTAAATTCGGCGTCCATAGACTCTGAATTAGCCTACAAGTTTAATATGAAAGGATTGTTGCATTACGCATAAATTAGCGAATGAAATGAAATTTTCTAATAGAAATTACCGTTTGTTTGAACCAAGGGATGAAACCGGGATAGCCGCCTCGTTGCTTTGTGAGAAGCTCATACTCTTCGACGGAATCCTTTTGGATCACCGCTCCATACGAGAATAGGACGACGTATCGACTGTATGAAATATCCAGGAATAAGAGTAGTTCAAAGGAAATAGAAGTTGTGAAACAATGTACCGAGAACTTACTCGATGTACGGCCGCACTTCTATCAGGTTGTTGAAGATATACAACGAAATGGTCTGCCATTCTTCATTATCCAAAGATACTGGATTTGAAACACTGGCTGGTGCGAGATTCCCTTTGAATAGGCTGAGGTTGGATCCACCCTTTTTAGGGTCGTCAGCATTGTACCGAGGCTTCGGATTATGCAAATGACGATTTTTGGCTTCGTAGTGTGCTATCACGAAGTTTGCCACCTCCTCAGTGATGAATGCCTCAGCCATCGATGCTTCAATTCTGCGTTTATTTTTGCATTTTTCTCGAAGCGTCTTCTGCATCCTCTCAGTTGGGTAGCACCAACTAGTTTGCACAGGCCCCCCAATCTTGCCTCGGTCGGGAGATGCAAAATCAAATGCTGCATTGGATTAAAGAAGCCCAGTGGAAAGATCTTCTCTAACTTGCAGATCAACTCCGGCGCCAACTCCTCCATTTCTTCTAGCACGCCAGGCGATAGTTCTTTCGCACAAAGAACACAGAAGAAATAGCTGAGTTCTGCCAGTACTAGCCATTCATCCTCAGGGATGAAGCCACACAACATCACCGGCATTACCCGCTCAATCCATATGTGCCAATCATGACTCTTGAGACCAAATATCTTCAATTTATCAAGACTCTCTCCCCTCTTTAGATTCGCTACATACCCATCGGGGAACATCAACTGCATTTTCACTCACAAGATAATTTCCCTCATAGCTGGCCTTCCAAGATTGAACCATGCCTTTGGCTTCGTCCAGTTCTGCTTTCCTTTCGGTTCTTTCATGTTTTGTAATGGCCTATCACATAGCACCTCCAGATCGACTCTAGCCTTAGTATTATCCTTTGACTTCCCATCTATGCCAAACAATGTACCAAAAAGTGCCTCGGCGATATTCTTCTCAGTGTGCATCACGTTGACGTTGTGTGGGCAAAGGAGGTCTTTGAATTAAGGCAGATCCCATAAGCATGTTTTGTGAGTCTAGGCATGCTTAGAATTATACCCCTTGAAGTACCCTGGACGCTCTAGATATGGCTCGAGAGCGTTTAACTGATCCAGGGTCTGTTGGCCTGTCAACGCAGGTGGTGCAGAGTTTTTTACAACTCTACCTCTGATGAAGTTCTTTTTTTCTTTCCTAAACTTATGGCGAGGATCCAGGAACTGTCTATGCATGTCGAAGCAAGAAAACTTGCGACCGGCCTGAAGCCAACAAAACTCGAGAGCTCCCTTGCATGTGGGGCACGGGAACCTTCCATGCACACACCAGCCAATGAATAGAGCATACGTCGGCAAGTCATGCATCGAGTACATGTACCAGGCACGCATTATGAAGTTTCGTTTGCTATAGGCGTCGTATGTCTTGAACCCATTATCCTAGGCTTCTTGCAATTCGTCCTTAAGCGACTGCATGTACACATTCATATTTTTCCCCGGATAGTTTGGCCCTTGAAATATCAACGTCAGGAAAATGTTAATTCTTTGCAAAATCTGTCCGGAGGGGAGATTGAGTGGAAAGACAAATACGGGCCAACAACTGTACTGGGCTGCCATCATACCAAACACACTGAACCCATTCGTGCTAATGCCGACTCGAGGATGCCTCGGATCTGCCGCTTTGTCAGGATGTAATTCATCAAACTGTTTCCACGCAACACCATCCTATGTGTGTACCATCATTAGTTTCCCATCTGCATCTAGTTCGGTTCTTTTGCCTGTTTTGTGCCATGTCATCTGTCTGGCCGTCTCTTCGACCATGAAAAGGCGTTCAAGTCTTGGTACGATTGGCATATACCGAAGAACACTAATGGGGATTTTGGTCTGTGTCTTCTCACCCATACCGTTGTCTACCACAATATACCTGGAAGACTTGAAAATGGGACAATAGTTCAAGTCCGCATAGTCAAGCCTAAATAAGGCACATCCTTTCTCATAGGCATGTATCTTCTCATAGGGCATCTTCAGTGCACGGAGGATTTTGTCCGACTGGTACAGGTTTGTAGGCATTACATGGCCTTTGGGTAGAAAGCTTCCAAATACTGTCATAATTGCGTCGTAGCATTCTCTGCCCAAGTTGAACTGAGCCTTCAGAGCCATTACTTGTGAGATGGCATCCAACTGACAAAGCTCAGTGTGCTCGTGGAGCGGATGTTTTGAAGACTCCAACATTTCCTTGAAGGCCTTTGCAGATTCCTCCATATCCTCGTCCAAATCCCGAGCATCATCATAGTCTTGCACCATGTTTTCCATCCCGGTACCATGCTCGTCGGTGCAACGACGACCCACCTTAGCTCGGTCACGTTGGGCAGACTCAGCATGAAATGTCCACACCGTATAATCGGGCGTAAAATCACTCTTCTGCAGGTGTTTGCCCATGTTAGCCTCTATCCTCTTTTCCCAATTGCCGCACCGGTAACAGGGGCACCAGGTTTTCCTCTAGCCATTTGCAAATGCGGCTTGCACAAACCCCTTGGTTTTTATGAACCATTCAGCGCTCCATTTGTTTTGACCAGTGTGACCGGTATACATCCATGCACGATCACTCATCTTGACTTTCAGAGCTACTGGACACACAACAATTATATATATAATTCACCATGTATATATTCATCAGTTGATCTACTTTGTCAATTTTATTACGTCCATGCAACCTACACTCTAATAGGTAATGATAGGTCCTAATCCCACCCGAGTATGTGTAGATTGGGTTCATTTTCCCATGCTATGCTCCGGATCCGACGCAAAATTTCGGCAGCACCTCCCCGCTGTTCTCCTGATACATGTCTCTGCAATAAACAGAGAGGATGTGTACCCGAAGAACAACAGAGGAGGCACTAACGAAATCTATGCGTCGGATCTGGAGCAAAGCATATGGGAAAACGAACCCAATCTACACATGCTCGGGCTGTCCAAGGATAGTGTTGGACAATTCGAAAGAATCAAGGTTATAAATATGCAAATGCATGCATATTTATAACTATGACGCTTTCGAACGGGAGACACATATTGGTTACGCATACTGATGATTCAAGACACATATATAGCTAGCTATCAAATTTCATCGGCACGAACACCGGAACAGAGCAAATAATTAATGGGGGAGGAGGACATGTCATTTGTGCTCACCCACGAACGAAGGGGCAGAGCTCATCAAACGCATGGCGAGGTTGTCGAACACCAAACCTTGCAGCGATGAAACAACTGCACATTTAAATCTACCCGATCAACACAATTATATATGATGTTTTTCATAACAAAATCGAAAAATATATGACCTAACTAATAATTCTTCTACTTCTTCTTCTACTTCTTCTTCTACTTCTTCTACTTCTTTTCTTATTTTTCTTTTTTCATCTTTTTCTACTTCTTTTCTTTTCTTCCTTTCTTCTTCTTCTACTTCTTTTCTTCTTTTTCTTTTTTCATCTTTTTTCTACTTCTTTTCTTTTCTTCTTCTTCTACTTCTTCTACTACTTCTACTTCTTCTAATTCTTTTCTAATACTAACACTAGCACAATCTAGCACTAACAATTAAATAGCAAAAGAAATGAAAAAACAGAAGAAAAAAAAGTAGTCCCTCACCGGAGCAATGGGACGGTCGGCGGGGACGGTGGCGGGTGGGGGAGGCACCGGGCGGCGGGGGCGGTGGCGGGGGGGGGGGCACCGGGCGGCGAGGGCGGTTGCGGGGGCGGCACCGGGCGACGGTGACGGTGGCGGGGGCGGCTCCGGGCGGCGTGGGCGTTGGCGGGGGCGGCGGGTGGCGGGGCGACGAGGCGTCGGCGGGTGGGGTGGGGGCGGAGGGGTGGTGGGGTGACGGGGCAAGCAGGGGCGATGGCGGGGGCGGCGGGTGGCGGAGGGGTGGTGGGGCAACGGGGCGTCGGTGGGTGGGGTGGGGGTGGTGTCCGGGGTGGTGGGGCGACGGGCCAAGCGGGTGCGGGAGCGGGGGCGGCGCCGGGCGGCGGGGCGGGGGCGGGGGGGGGGGTGGTTGGGGATCTGGTGGCGGGGCGTCGGGGAGGAGAGAGGGAGAGAAGAGAGTAATTAACGAGCGGGAGGGGGGCGTTAGTTAGTCTGCTCTTTGTCGTCCGCCGATCTTTGTCGTCCACCTTTATCTCCCTTTGCCGTGCGCTAGCTGACGGCAAAGAGGTGGGGCCTTAAGTTTTTTCTAAACGGGCGGGGGTGGGGTGGGGGGCACCTCTCTCTTTGCCGTCAGCCAGCTGATGGCAAAGAGCCGGCCGATGGCAAAGGCCTCTTTTGCCGTCTACTGTTTCTTTGTCGTCTGCTTTTCGGTAACTAGCGGACGGCAAAGATCTAGCAAATGGCAAAGTAGATGATTCCAGTAGTGAATCAATGATTATGTATCTCAATTATTCATATGTCAGAGCCAATATTTACTTCACAACTAAAGAATAAAGAAAAATCGATCGATGTTGTTGACGGCAAACGGCGTCCCATTCGAAAATATCAAACACATGTCTTCTTGCTAACATCAATGAGCAAAAATTGACAAGGTTGTCCCATTCCAAAATATCAAATGCGTGTCTTTGCGTACATCAATGAGCAAACTATAACAATGATTTCCCATTCCAAATATCAATTTCCTATGATTATGGAATGGGTGGGGTTTGCTATCAGTTTGCACATTGACATGTCACCTCGTGCTAAATAAACCAGTTGTTCTTTTTGTGCAGTTCCACTAAAATCAACCAACTTCGTGCGTAGCTTGTAGGGTTTCGCCTTTATATGTTGAAATGCCTTGAACGTATCGGCACCACCTTTCTTGAGCTAATTTTGTGGCTGGAGGTGGAAATGAATGATTCAAGAACATTGGATGTATTGTGCATGATGAAGTATAATGGAGGGCATGAACCATCAAAACATTTTGTGTAGTTCACATCGAAATCAAACAGAGAATCCATGTTTGCATAAATACAAAAAAATTGATTAGTATAAAGAAAACTGTATTATGAATTTACAGTTATGAATCTACAGTTTAAATAGGCACCTACATGATCCATGTAGAGCACACATTTAAAAAATGGAACTCACTGGAAAGAATCCTAAAACAACATTGTGATGGCCATCACATCAACAAAGATGGAGATCTTTGAGTCCTTCTAAGCTGAAGTTAGTTTGTTCTTGCGGGCAGTAATGTAACCATCCTTCAACTGCTCCTTCTGATAGGAAGAGAAGCTTGACTTCTTCATCCTGGCATAATCGGAACTAGGCACTTCACGCACTCCATATTCTTTTTCAGAGGAGGATGACCCTGTTGTGCAAAAACAAGAGAACAACTAAATGCTAGCATCGCTGTTTGCTTGAAAAAAAGGAAAGGAAATATTTAAAACAACCATTACATTAACAATGCGAGTAACTGATGAAATGTATAGTCACAAAGAGATGCATCCTCATTATCCTCATAGGAAATGATATGATACCAAACACAGCAACTCAACTTGAACTGTATTATTATCTAATTTTATAAGTGGCTATAACAGTGGCAAACCGGTGCCTCAATTTATTAGCAGCCTTAGGTTAACATGCAAAATGATACCACTTTCTCATGACAGTAACTAAATAGTAGCACAACACCAGTAGAGATGACAAAGCTCAATCATATGGATGAAATCCGTGGTCCAGTACCAACCTTTGTGATTAGACTTATTGTCTAGAGCATACAGATGAAGCACTTCTCCGGAACCATCGATTATTATCTACCGTGGTTGCTATGCTAATGATAACCCACAAGTATAGGGGATTGTTTGTAGCCTTCTTCAATAAGTAAGAGTGTCGAACCCAACGAGGAGCTAAAGGTAGAACAAATATTGCCTCAAGTTCTATCGACCGCCGGTACAACTCTATGCACACTTGACATTTGCTCTACCTAGAACAAGTATGAAACTATTTTGCAAGAATAAAACTAAGAGTTATTTGTGAGAATAAACTATGAATAAATTGTAAGGTAATAAAAGTGGATAGCTTTTGTCAACAAGAAAGTCATTCGTCCCTAGGCAATCGATAACATGTACCGGTAATCATTCTTGCAATTTTGTATGAGGGAGAGGCATGAGCTAACATACTTTCTCTACTTGGATCAGATGAACTTATGATTGGACCCCTAGCAAGCATCCGCAACTACTAAAGGTCATTAAGGTCGTGAAACCCAACCATAGCATTAAGTATCAAGTCCTCTTTACTCCCATAGGCCATAACCCACTTATCCGCGTTTAGGGTGCCTTCAACCCTGCAACACCGACAATAAGCAAACCATGAACGTATTGCAACACCCTACAGAGGGGGACCCTACATTTGCGCGACACGGAGGGCACCGCAGGACAACACCATAAATAAAATATATACAATCATACCAACCAAGATCACGATTAGGACAAAATAGATCTACTCAAACATCATACGGTAGCTAAATATCATTGGGAACAATATATGGAGTGGAGCACCATGTTTAAGTAGAGATTACAGAGGGTAGAAGGGGTTTTACACCTGTAGATATAGGGGGAGAGAGTTGGTGTTGACGGTAGCAAGATTGTTGATGTAGATCGCTGTCACGATCCTAGTCCCGGTGGCACGCCGGCGCCGCCAAGAGAGAGGGGGAGAGCCCCTCCTTCTTCTTCTTCCTTGACCTCCCACATAGATGGGAGGAGAGTTGCCCCTCTGGTCCATAGTCTCCATGGCGGTGGATGGGTGGGAGCCCCTCCGAGATTGGATCTCCCTCTCTGTTCTCTTCTGTTTCGCGTCCCCAAATCTGGCCAAAAACTGTTTCTTATATTCCGGGAGATCCGTAACTCCGATTGCGCTGAAATTTTGACACGATTTTTTGCCGGATATAAGCTTCCTTGCACCCGAAGTAGAGCTCCAACCAACGTACAAGGTGGGCATAAGACACCTGGGCGTGCCTGGGCCCCCAGGCGCGCCCTGGTGTGTTCTGGTCATTGTGGGTCCCCTCTTCTGATGATTCCAACTCCCAAAAATCACAAATATTCAAAAATAATTCTCCATAAAATTTTATTGCATTTGGACTTCATTTGATATGGATTTTCTGTGAAACAAAAAACATGCAACAAACAGGAACTAGCACTTGGCACTGGATCACTATGTTAGTCCAAATAAATCATATAAAATGTTGCCAAAAGTGTATAAAAGTTGTATAATATTGGCATGAAACAATAAAAAATTATAGATATGACGGAGACGTATCTGCATCCCCAAGTTTAATTCCTGCTCATCCTCAAGTAGGTAAATGATAAAAAGATAATTTTTGATGTGGAATGCTACCTAGCATAAACTTGATCATATATCTAATCATGGAACAAATATAAAGACATAAGTGATTCAAAGCAATAGTCTATAATTTGACATAAAGACATTAATACTCGGGCATCCCAACAAACAATCATGTCTTTCAAAATATCAACGCTAAAGAAAGCTATCCCTACAAAATCATATAATCTTATCATACTCTATCTTAACACAAAGTATTTATCATGCACAACCCCTATGCATAGTTTCAAATAGCGAAGATAGCATCCGCTATTGCGTCCGCAATAGCGCTAGCGCAATAGCATCCCCTACTGCTCAAATTAAATGCCATTACTTTTTGTTAATGATATAGAGATATACACAATAATCTAGTGTTTTTACAAATCTTCTACACGGACATAGCGCCCGCAATATCGCCTGCTATCCACATTGCACTACACGGACCCCAATCCGCTACCATCCCGCTATCCGCTATTTAAAACCATGCCCCTATGACAAGCCAAGCAACTGGTTCATACTTTTTAATGCGCTTCAGTTTTTTCAACTCCCACGCAATACATGAGTGCAAGCCATGGATATAGCACTATAGGTGGAATAGAGTATGATGATAGGGTTAAATATAGATAAGAAAAAAAGTAATAAAGTGTCACATCGACACGGCTAACCAATTGGCAATGGAGATTCCAATCAATTGATATCAACATGAGGAGTAGGGATTGCCATGCAATGGATGCACCAAGAGCTATAAGTGTATGAAAGTTCAATATGAAAACTAAGTGGGTGTGCATCCAACTTGCTTGCTCATGAAGAGCTCGGGCATTTGAGGAAGCCCATCATTGGAATATACAAGCCAAGTTCTATAATGAAAAATTCCCACTAGTATATGAAAGTGACTAAATAGGAGACTCTCTATATGAAAAACATGGTGCTACTTTGAAGCACAAGTGTGGTAAAAGATAGTATAACAATGTCCCTTCTCTCTCTTTTTTTCTCCTTTTTCTTTTTTTCTTTTTTTTCCTTTTTCCTCCCATTGTCCGGAGTCTCACCCCGACTTGTAGGGGAATCATACTCTCCATCATCCTTTCCTCACTAGGACATGCTCTAATAATGAATAATGATGATCATCACACTTTTATTTACTTATAACTCAAAATAAATAAAACTTACAACTCGATACCTAGAACAAAATATGACTCTATATGAATGCCTCTGGCGGCGTACCAGGATGTGCAATGATCTAGCATAACAAAGATATGAAAAAAATGGACAACCCAAGGAATTATCATGCTATCTATCTTACGATCATGCAAAGCAAGATGAAAATGAATACTCAAGTCATCAAAACGGAGGCAGTGGAAGTTGCATGGCAATTTATCTCGGAATGGCTATGGAAATGCCATAATAGGTAGGTATGGTGGCTGTTTTGAGGTAGATATAATAGGGCTTATGTGTGATAGAGTGTATCATATCACGGGGTTTGGATGCACCTGCGAAGTTTGCACCACATCTCGAGGTGAGAAAGGGAAATGCACGGTACCGTAGAGGCTAGCAAATTGCGGAAAGGTAAGAGTGCGTATAATGAATGGACTCACATTAGTCATAAAGAACTCATATACTTATTGCAAAAGTTTATTAGCCCTCGAAGCAAAGTACTACTACGCATCCTCCTAGGGGGGTACATTGGTAGGAAAAGACCATCGCTCGTCCCCAACTGCCACTCATGAGGAAGACAATCAATAATAAATCATGCTCCAACTTCATAGCATAACAAGAGACTATACATGCATGCTTCGGGAATCACAAACCTTAACACTAATATTCTTACTAACCACAACCATTTACTAGTACCTCCCACATATTCCATCTCTATATCACAAAACTACTACAAGGAATCAAACATATCATATTCAGTGATCCACAAGTTTTATGTAGGATTTCATGACTAACCATGCAATTGACCAATTCCTTTTGACTCTCTAAATAGATGTAAGTGAAGCAAGAGAGTTTAATTCTTTCTACAAAAGTTCATGCTCCAGTAAATATAAGTGAAGCAAAAGAGCATTCTACAAATAATGGGTTTCTATGTGCAGAGAACAGGCAATCAAAACTTCAAATGATATAAGTGAGGCACATGAAGCATTCTATAAAACCATACTCAAAAGATATAAGTGAAGTGCAATGAGCATTCTATAAATCAACCATGGACTATCTCATACCAGCAAGGTGCATAAAATAAAAGTGAAAACTAAACGCAAAATACGCTCCAAGATTTACACATATCACATGAACGAAACAAAGACGAAAACATACTGATACTTGTTGAAGAAAGATGGAATACCTTCTGGGGCATCCCCAAGATTAGACGCTTGAGTCTCCTTGAATATTTACTTGGGGTGCCTTGGGCATTACCAAGCTTGAGGTCTTGCCTCTTCTCCTTCTCCTCATATCGAGACCTCCTCGATCTTTGATAACTTTATCCGCACAAAACTCAACAGAAATACTCGGTAAGATCCGTTAGTATAATAAAGCAAATCACTACTATAAGTACTATTGAAAACCAATTACTATTTTGTTTTTTCATTGTAGCTATTGTAATATAACTTTTCCATGTCTTATACCACCAATAAAAATTGATAGTTTCGTCAAAAGAAGCAAAACAGTGCATCCAAAACAGAATCTGTCTTAAACAGGATAGTCTGTAGCAATCTGAACATCTGCCATACTTCTGATACTCCAAAACTTCTAAAAAATTAGGACAAAATAAAAAATTTGAATAGAAATACTGTGCAAAAAGTTTCAGAAGCTTTCGACGTTCCAGTAAAAAAATGTAAATTCACGCACTACAGCCAAATTTTCTGTTCATGCACTGCACATGCCAACAAGCAATCTGCTCATCCTAAAGGACAATCTTGGCACAATAATTTTACGATACAAAGGATTTTTACAAGGCGATAATTATTGTGAGAACTTTCGTGAAAAATTATACATTGTTTCCATGAGCATGAACACAAGTGTTCAAGGCCGGCCCTCACTTCACCAATGCATCACCTTTCAATCGCTTCTCTTTTTGTGAAGTTTTAAGTTCCCCTCTATATTTTTTTAAACTTTATAAAAGCACTCAACAGAAATAAATGACTCTCAAAAACTTCTGGGTTGTCTCCCTAGCAGCGCTTTCTTTAAATCCATTAAGCTAGGCATAAAGTGCTCAAGTGGTGGATCCATCCGGATCCCAAGGTTATCAAAGCCAATTTTAAGTAGAAATGATTTGGCATTTAGTAGTGAGCACAAAGCAACATATATCAAGATATGACGAGGTCTAACTCTCTTCCTATACATTCATGCACATCAAGTAGAGGGCAATACATAGCATAAGCAGTTTGTTTCAATTTTATCATGTTGGAAACATAAAGAGGTGGAGATGTAGTTCCTCTCTCATAATAATTGCAAGTAGGAGCAGCAAGCACATGCATATGACATTCATAAAAATTATCATGTGCAACACTAAAAGGCAACCCATCAATATAATCCTTAATAAGAACAGACTTCTTCGATATGTGTAGTTCAAAAAGATAATAGGACTATCATGTGTGGGTGCAATAGCAACAATTTCATTCTTAAAATAAGGAACCATAGCAAGTTCATCTCCATAAGCATAATTCATATTGGCATCATATCCACAAGCATCAAGTTCATCAAAAGGGATATTTCAAAAGAATCAACGAGATAATAGCAATTATCATACCATTCATCCTTCGGTAAGAATGAAGGGAAGTTAAACAATGTATGATTTTAAGAGTTACTCTCATTAGAAGGTGGACACGGATAGATAATCCCCTATTCCTCCTTTTGTTCTTCGCTCTCCTCATCATCTTTTTCATCCAATGAGCTCACAGTTTCATCAATTTCTTCTTCCATAGACTCCTGCAAAATATTAGTCTCTTCTTCGATAGTAGAGACTTTCTGAATAAATACATCAATATTGGAATTGTATTTGTAATTATCATAGCAATATTTAAGCATGGCAAAATTTGCAGGTCTATAAACATCATCATCAAAAGGTACATACTTTAAAAACAAAGATTCAGTTTCATAAGCACCCTTAAAAGAAACAAATTCTTCTATTCGTTCCACATCATAATAATCATATCTACCATTGGCATAAGAAGCCAAGGTTTCATTATCATTAATTTTGCATGAAAAGGGAAGGCGTGGAGCATTCATCCTAGAGCAACAAGTAAAATCATATCTCTGGCATAAATTCCAAGCATACCAATGCAACATATCAATTTGATCCCATTACAGTTTCCGTTTTTGTGTCAAGTGATAATCCCTAAAGTATTTGCGTTGATCGAATGTTACTCCCATTACCAAGTTGAATGGGGTTTTATCAGGATTATAAAAGTAGTGCATAATATTTTCCACGTAACAATCATCGAGGGTTTTAGGAGGTTCCCCATCTCCATGAGTAGCAAGTACAAGTAATTTTTCTGTTATTTTGTGTTCCATATCTATAACTAAAGATAGAGAACAACTTAGAAAAAAAATACTGAGTGATAAAGCAAACAAGCACACACGAGAATATTCACCCCATGCTATTGCTCCCCGACAACAGTGCCAGAAAAAGGTGTTCATAACACACAAGTATAGGGGATCGTTTGTAGCCTTCTTCTATAAATAAGAGTGTCGAACCCAACGAGGAGCTAAAGGTAGAACAAGTATTCTCTCAAGTTCTATCGACCACCGATACAACTTTACGCACACTTGATGTTTGCTTTACCAAGAACAAGTATGAAAATATTTTGCAAGAATAAAACTAAAAGTACTTTGTGATAAAAAATTATGAATAAATTGCAAGGTAACAAAAGTGGGTAGCTTTTGTCAACAAGAAATTCATTTGTCCCTAGGCAATCGATAACAAGTACCGCTAATCATTCTTGCAATTTTATATGAGGGAGAGCATGAGCTAACATAATTTCTCTACTTGGATCATATGCACTTATTATTGGACCCCTAGCAAGCATCCAAAACTACTAAAGATCATTAAGGTCATGAAACCCAACCATAGCATTAAGTATAAGGTCCACTTTACTCCCATGCGGCATAACCTACTTATCCGCGTTTAGGCTGCTGTGACCCCCGCAACACCGACAATAAGCAAGCCATGAACATATTGCATCACCCTATAGCGGGGGCCCTCCATTTGCATGACACAGAGGGCACCGTAGGACAACACCATAAATAAAATATATTCTCACACCAACCAAGATCATGATTAACCCATAGGACAAAACGGATCTACTCAAACATCATAGGATAGCCAAATATCATTGGGAAATAATATATGGATTTGAGCACCATGTTTAAGTAGATATTACAACGGGAGAAGGGGTGTTACACCGCTGCATAGAGGGGGAGAGAGTTGGTGTTGACGGTAGCAAGATTGTTGATGTAGATCGTCGTCACGATCTTAGCCCCCGCGGCACTCCGGCGCCACCGGGAGAGAGGGGGAGAGAGCCCCCTCCCCCTTCTTCTTCCTTGGCCTCCCCAAAATATGGGAGGAGAGTTCCCCCTCCGGTCCATGGTCTCCATGGAAGCGGAGGGGCAGGAACCCTCCGAGATTGGATCTCCCTCTCTGTTCTCTTCTGTTTCGTATCCCCAGATCTGGCTGTAAACCGTATCTTATATTTCTTTTTTTGAGGGTTAAGACAGTAGTAAAGGCTCCTACTGCATGTATATATCAACAAACAAAAGGACAATTACATGGTGTTTTTACAGTGGAGTCGTATCTTATATTTCTGGAGTTCCGTAACTCCGATTGCGCTGAAATTTTAACATGATTTTTTTCTCCGGATATAAGCTTCCTTGCACCCAAAGTAGAGCTCCAACTAACGTACAAGGTGGGCATAAGACACCTGGGCGCGCATGAGCCCCCACGCGTGCCCTGGTGGGTTGTGCTCACTGTGGGCCCCCTCTTCTGATGATCCCAACTCCCAAAAATCACAAATATTCCAAAATAATTCTCTGTAAAGTTTTATTGCATTTGGACTTTGTTTAATATGGATTTTCTGCGAAACAAAAAACATGCAACTAACAGGAACTGGCAATGGGCACTAGATGAATATGTTAGTCCAAATAAATCATATAAAATGTTGCCAAAAGTGTATTAAAGTTGTATAATATTGGCATGAAACAATCAAAAATTATAGATACGACAAAGACGTATGAGCATACTATATACTCCTCGATTAGTTTAATATTTCCAACATCTTCTTGTGCGGTTCCACTAAAATATATGTTATCGTCAAACAAGATCCCTATTTGGACAAGTAGAGATAATTACATATTACATTAAGAGTGGAATCAAATCACAGTGGCAAAAAAATTGCTCGTTCTAGCCATAGCAATAAATTAAGATGCAAAACTATATCATTACTTGTGTCATCACAGTTCCAGTGCTTCATTATAGCACCGGGAGTTGATTTTTGTTCTTCTTCTGCTTGTTCTTCCCCTTCATCACTTGGTTCAATAACAGACAAACTTTGCATTCAATGTAAGATTTGGCATCTCAATTAGGGAGCACAAGTATATCACTAAACAACAAAATTACTTTTCTGATGACAGTAGGAAAATACAGGCCAATAGTTGCGAAATATAATTATCTTACCTCAATGGGATATTATGGCGAACATACATATTGGAAGTCTGGTCTCCTTTTGTGCAGTTCACCAAAATCAAGCAACATTACAGTATAAAAAAGTAGCACAACATATGAAAGCACACTACACAATCATGTGGAAGAAGGCTAGTACTGACCTCTCATGATGCAGAATTCAAACAACTCACTAGAAGAAGATCTGAAACAAATTTGCCAACACAGATAGGAAGTCAAATCTCTTCTTGTGCAGTTCCACTAAGATCAAGCAATCAAGCAACATTGTCAGTGTGACATTTTGGTTGAACTGCACAAAACACTCCTAAAACAAAAGTGTTTTGTGCAGTGCAACAAAAGGTCGCAATAGAAACGAGGCGAAGTAGATAACCCTATTTACACAGAGGTGCAAAGGAAACAATTACTGGTCAATAACGGTGGATGACACAGAAGCCCACAGAAAGAAGCACCTAACTTATCTAAATGGGAAAGAAAGCAAGACAATAGAATTTCTCAAACAATGGCATTGATTCATATTAACTGAGATATTATATTAACAATAAAATTCATTAAACATGTAATTTGCTTTTAACTGTGGCATTGCTTCAATTTTTCAACGGCATTATTAGATTAACGATAGCTAAAGTGTTCTATGGGACAGTGGGCACACAAGCACCATGTGCATTTACCGATGTATAAAGGGGTGATGCATAGTCTGTTGCAACAAACAACCAAGGAGAATATTTGTGTTGGTTCCATTTTTGTTCTCTTTAGACACCTTTCCTTATGTGCGGCAGCAAATCTAGTCCTGCTCAAACTATACAGCCTTGTCCCACACCCACAGAAAGACCAATTCGTTACAAATGTGTGTACTGCATTTGTCATTGTTTTCCCAGTTCGACCAACATAGGTGTTGGATAGCCAGTCTGTACTACTTTCCCTCCTTCCTTTCCTCTTTGAACCACATACTAGATTCATGCTATACAAGTTTGCCCACTACTTTCCTATTTGATCCAACACCTAGATTCGACTGCAGAAGCAAAAATAATCCACATGTAGCTAGAGCAATGCCCGTGGATTAATAAAATTATACCTTAAGGTTCTCGGGGTGTGGCTCGGTGGGCGGCCGAAAACCGATGAGCCCACACTATGTATGACAGCGAGGAAGAAGGGGTTGGAGGCCCTCCCGCGCTGCCTCTAGGTGAAATAGAACAACGACGCCAATAGTGGATTCCCTTCCTAGCCGACGGCAATAGCGTTAAGCCTCCTTGCCTTCCCCCACAGACGGGATCCTGCCGGCTCTTTGACCAGCAGTGAGGGGAGAGAGAGAGGAGAGGCCAACACAGTCTTGTATAGATCTGGATAGGGTGAGAGAGTGTGTAGAGAGCAAATACAAGCACTGAGTCTCCAACATGTATAGATATAGTGGAGAGAGAGTGTGAAGAGAGCAAACCCTAGAAAACAAGCGTTGAAGCTGCATCGCATATAGTTGGAGTGGTTTTCATTTTCTCTCCATAAAAATTGTTTTAAATTGTGCACGAAATGGAAATCTTTATTTAACCTACTACTACTGAAGAAAAATACTAGCTAGGCAAAAGCTAATACATGAAGAAAATTTAACGCTCGAAGGATTCAACTCGACATTAATGCTCCACGCCTCCCGGTCGCTTTTACCATCGTTCACGTGTGGTACACAACCCTCCGAAGCAACAATTGAACCATACAAGGTCAAAATATCAGAAAGGTGGGCTGTACCATGCTCCAATTTTAAATATTTTGGGCACTTGTATTCGGCCTAAGTCAGTGTGCCACTGTATGTACTAAGGGTTACAGCGGATGTTAAGAAACTAGGGCATATTGAGAGTACTCCCTCCTTCCATCTATATAGGGCCTAATGCGGTTTTTGATACCGCCTTTGACTATTTATAATATTAATAATACATGAGATGTATAATGTAAAATGTATATCATTGGAAGCTGACTCCTTACACGTACAAATTTGACCATATGCTTTGTGTAACTTGCATGTCATATATTATTGCCATGTCATTATTTGTAGGTTCACTTGCAAACTGTAAACTCTATTCTCCTCTTATTTAATGGATGAGGGAAATCTTTTCCCTCTGTTTCAAAAAACGAGAAATTCAATTATAATTATTTTGTATGTACACTTTGGTCTCTTCCAATAATTTTGGGCACTTGTATTCGGCCTAAGTCAGTGTGCCACCGTATCTTGTACTAGTCCCTCCGTCTAAGTGTATAAGTCACGTTAGAAGGAGTAGTAGGACCAAGGTGCAAGAAGATTGGAGGGGAAGGAGAAACTTGACCGGTGCTTCCTCCAATCCGAGCCCTGATTTCTCTCTTTAAACACAACAATTAATCATAGCAATTAAGAGATGCCATTTTAGCTACCATGCAGGGCCACATATTAACTTGCATGCAAGCCGGCTTTGATTCCTTGACTAATCGATGTGTAGTTGCGCTCCATGAATTGGGTTTGCGAGGGATATAACAAGGCAGAGTAAGTAACACTCGCTAGCAATGAGGCAATGAGGGGATTGAGATGCGAAGTTAATGGACGACGCCTAAACATTTTGGGAATATCTGATTTTTGTAAGATGACTTAACACGTAGACGGAGGGAGTACTACCTCAGTCCAGGTTTTTACGCCACGTCATATATTTTTTGTTAAAATTTGACCAAAATTTTTAACTACTCACTACTTTCCGGTTTATAGGGCATAAATTTGAAATCTCATCAACCAAGGCAGATGATGAATGGAGAAATGTAGTACTCCATCTCGTAGTTTACAAAATTACTCAAACTTTAATCTGCATTAATTACAATATATGCATGGATGACCACTAAATGAGTAGGAATGGCTACATGCACTCGTTGGTTTTTTTAGACTACCCACAGTGGGAGTAACATAGGTGGTAACATCACACTTATCTAGATAAAATAGATGACGTGGCAAGTAATCAATGAAGAAAGAGAGGCATGTGGTAATGTAGCTAGTTACTGTAACATTACACATATCAAGACAAGATGAGTCAACAACCTAATAAATAAAGTGATGCATGACACTACACATATGTTACTCCCCAATAGAGATAGTAAGATAGACTAGTAACATATGCATGTTACTACTCTAAGTGACTCCCTGTTGTGGGTAGTCTTAATCTTTACATGCATAAATTTAATGCACCTTGGAGTGTGAACATGCGGTGGAAAGAAGTGAAAATAAGACTGTTACAAAGAAAATGAGATGAGCCCAATAAACGAAGAAGAAGTCAGAACCAACATAATTAATATGGCCACCGGCCATGTGCACACATTTATTTTCCAGCACATTTCTTTATTTCATCAATGACATTTTGATACAGGGAAGTACATTCACCAATTCTTTGCTAGGAGAGCAAGACCAAAGAAAACAAGGACCACAATTAGACATTCTAAAACATATCCAGTTTCCATAACTGCTCCAACTAATTGTATTGATATCTTCTCTATGTCTTCATTATTGATATGTGGATTCTCGAGCTTGCACACTTCTTTCTTCTTCGATTCTAAAGAACTAGATGTTGCTTCACATCTAGTATTATCTATAGTCTCATCTCTAGCCTCTATTCTAGCAAGGAGTGCACGAGCATGTGCCAAATTTCGTGCTATCAATAGAACGATGTATTTTTCTTCCCAAAACCAAAACTTGCATCCATCCTACACACAAAGTTTGAGTGTAAGCTACCAAACATGCATTAAATAATGGAGCACAGCCGAATCAAAAGAAGTACTACACACCTTATGTTTTTCGCTCTTGATGAACACCCATCCAGGATGGTGTGGCGTGGTCAAAACGCGGCACAAGACCTGTCGCGGGCAGCCATCGCACTTTATGAGCAGCAACGGTGAATCAACTAGTCGTTGGGCCAGGGCCAAGCCCGGACGGTGGCCAGCCGTGTCTTTGCTGGTGATCCACCGACGGGATAGATCCGAGCGGCTAGAGGCGGATTCAATACCTGCACATGATGTGGAGGCATTGCCATTGTTGTGCAACCCGGTACCCAGGCACTCCATGGCAAGGAGCTGTCGCAGGCGGCCAGAATGCTCCAAATCCGACAAGCGCGTGTGTCAAATCCCACGGCCATAAATATAGTGGTTGACCGCCGGCACCGGGACAAGAGGCACAGATCCGGCCGTCGTGCTGTGGTCGGTTAGTCTATAGTGCGAGGCTCCGACGGACGTGCATGTACTTCTTCTCTTCTTGTACGTACTCCATTTATCTCACTTCATGTGGCTTCCCACTCCCACAATATTCCTATTCAATGAACATGTGTGTGTGTGTTTTAACAGCGTGTGTGTTAGAGAGAGCTACACATCGACCTACTCCTATAGAGAGATGGTGTGTAATACTATGATTTAGCCATGAGAGTCGGTGGATCCTCTCGTTTCTGGGCACCCAGTCGGGACAGCTGCCATGCCCGCTCCTGACCAGCCTGACCCACCAAAACCCCTCCATCACCCGCGCACGCTTCCCACTTGAAACGGTCATTGCCGCTCCAGAGAATCAGTGCCGCATTCATGCTCAGGCAGAGCGAACACGACCTCTCACTGGCGTGTGCGTTGAAGGGAGAAGCGGATTCAAGAGTGATGGTTGCTTCATCCGTCCAGCTTACTGCTGGGTCTATATGATTTGGTGGCTCATTCGTGATTATAAATGAAGTGGTATGGCTATGCTAAGTCTTAGTTGCACTGTACACTTTACTTTGGTGCATAACACGTGCACCGTGTGTTAGATGCCCACGTTTCAGTGAAAGGAGGTAGAGTGTCTCCACTCTTTACAATTTTCTCTATTCTTACAGTGGACGAGTGCGAAAGTAGTGAAACCATGCTAGATCAATGATTACATGGCCCACCTCACACTATCGCCATGTTTTCTGGACACCGTGCGACACCTAACTCTTTAGTACATACTAGTATATACTGTAATTTCTCAGCGAGATAAATTTGTACAATGGTATGAAGCTTCCAGTTTCTGCTTCATGTATCTTGCGCCCAAGGTTGCCCCGTTGCAACATTCCATCAAATACAAAGGAGACTAACATGCATGCTATTGCATCTGAATGATTCATAGATCATATGCAATATGTACTCCCTCCTTTCCAAAGTAAGTGTCTCAACTATATCCCAACTTTACTAAAGTTGACACTTATTTTGGAACAGAGACAACTTAAGAACAAAAATGATCCATGTAGCCCCTAGGCCTTGAACCCGAAACCCTAACCAATCTTTAATTTGCTGGTGACGTCGTACCTTCCGAAGAAATGAAGTTTGCAACCCTTTGACCATCGGACCATTTTGTGCAGTTTCACTAAAATCGAGTTGAGCATCCCTGTGGCAAAGAAATTGAAGAAGCGTGATTAGAATAAGACTAGTGGGACTAGTTGATGAGACATAAACTCATCACACATATAGTACAAGCCAGTAGAGGTACATGCGGGTAGGGCTGCAAACGAGTCGAGCTTGAGCGAGTTGGAGTTGGCTCAGCTCAACTCATATGAAAATTCGAGCGAGTTCAAACTGACTGAAGCTCATGACCGAGCTGTAGAACATGACTCGTGCTCAGCTTGTAACGATCTCGAGTCGATCTCGAGCTAGTTTCGAGCTAAATGATATGGTTACAATTAGAAATCTATGGATGAAAAACAAAAAAAGCTAAGGTGAATATGCTGGGAACCTTTGCCAAAAATATAAAATATTTAACACATAGTCGACAACGTGCCCTAATTAGGCCTAAATCTTCTCTACACTTAATTAAGTTTCCATGTTCATTGGTAAATAAAATGGAGAAAAATTATGGACAACATATATGGCAATAAATTATCTTATTTTCATTTAATATATGGCATGATCATTTAACATAATGATATTTTGTCGAGCTATCGAGCTAAAATCGAACGAGCCAACATTGGCTCAAGATCGGCTCATTTCTAGGTCGAGCTACATAAAGTGGTCAAACTCAGCTCCTTTCTTTTCGAGTCGATCTCGAGTCGAGTCGAAAAACAAGTCAATCTCGAGCGGCTCACGAGCCTCGAGCTTTTCTCTCAGCCCTACATGCAGGGCAAAGAAGTAGGGAAATATCCACATGGAGCGATGTGGGCAGTTGGGGCAGTGGTGCAAGCCGACTATAAAGGAAGTTGTACCTGAGGGATGTCAGGATGTAGGAGGGCGGCGAGAGGCGACAACTGCCCATGTCGCGGCAGTGAGCAAGGGACGAAGGCAACCGCACCAGCTTTGTGAGATAGAACGGCGGAGACCCCTGATCGGGACGCGCTGACAGTGGGTTTTCGCCGTCAGGGACGGAGAGCGCATCTACACAAAGCATCCACCCCTTCACCCGGCGGACGTGATCCACCTGTATGTTAGAGATGTGTCCAAAGTCGTTTTGTGCGATAGAGTGTGAAGAGAGCAACCCCAGCAAGTATCCGTGAAGGCTCCTGGCTACTTATATAGTGGAGCAGTTTCTTTTTCTCCATATGAACCTATTTATATTGCGTACATACCACTGAAGAAAAAAACTTTATTTGTAAATAACGCGGCATCGTTCATGTGTGGTTCCCGACCCTCCATTAAGTGAGGAACTTCTACTCAACGCGTCAAATTATCATGTGGGATGCATCATCATACAAAAATGAGCTCCACCATGTCACGTGTGTGGTTGGGGAAGACGCAAAGAGTGCTACTAGTATGTGTGTGGGTGCGTGCACCTCTTCCCTTCGAGCATGCTTATTTTAAAAGTATAGCCAACCACTCTACCACACAGTTATTCTATGGGCAAAGAGTATAGGCAGCAATAATGACTAATGAGCCATCAAATCATGAGGCCCACCTTTCTCTATGTTTGACCAAGGAAGCAACCATCATTTCACTCCTCGTTGAATATCGATCCACTGCTACCTTCGCAAATAAATAAAAAACAGCTCCTATCTCTGCAGCATGGTTAATAAGATATCCATGTCAATCATGATGTAGAAATATCATTCACTGATACAATAGGGATGGATCTAAGGCTGGTGATTTTTTTACTTTGTCTCTTTCTCTTTTTGTCTCATTTACTCATTTTACATATGAGCACGTGTAGAGGATGGCTATTCCTTTTGATGGGACTTCTTCATGGGGTTTAAGACTAAGTAGCTCTAAATATTATTCCTGCTACCCACTACTCTGAATCGTGCCATCTATGATACCCCCATTGCAACAATGAGGTCCACTAGGTCTAGCACGTCCTGCAAGAAGAGACTGCACGCAAAACATACATTCTTGTCCTCATACACTACGTACTACTAGTACTACTACTCGTTCTCCTATAAACCTTGCACTTGCCATCTCAAAATTATTATAACCTTGCGCTTGGCTCTTCGCTTCTTCAGGAAGTCGAGCAATGATGGTACTATAGTATATGGTTTTGGCTATCTAAGGCCAAATGAATTGCTGCACGTCCACCATGTGGGCGAGGGTCGAGGGGCGAGGGAGAGTGCGTACTACTATGTCTGTTTCAATATGGACTACATACAGAGCAAAATGAGTGAATCTACACTCTAAAATACGTCTATATACATCAGTGTTTGGAGTATGTACTAGTAGTTCATATTTAATGTGCTAAAAGACATATATTTCAAACAATATGATAATCTCTCTAACCAAGGTAGGGACGAGGAGTATATACGTCTAACAGAGGGAGTAGTATAATTTTCTCCTCGTCTTGCGAGCCACCGCGCGGATGGGTGAGGAAGCGGGCGTAGGCGTAGTAAATCAAGATTCTCCTTGTCCTGCGACTCTGCGAGCCACCGCGCACGTGGGCGGGGGAGAGGGCGTACTAAGCAAGCTTCTCCTCATTCTGTGAGTTGATGAGACATATCAAAAGTAGTACAGAGCATCTCTAGTGTATAGAGCCTTGCCTCTAAGGTAGGCCCCACATGGTTTGCCTCTTTTTTGAAATAATGCGTCAAGTCGCAATTTGTTTGTTCACCCGTGGTACACGATCCTCCACCAAGTGGAAAACCACTAAACGTGTGAAATTACCACGTGGGCTACCTTTTCATACAGAAATGATCTCCAACATGTACCCGTGCGGGTGTGGTTGGGAAAGAGACGGGAATAGGTGCGCCATGTGTGCACCTTGTCTCTCCATGCATGCCCCCACCTACGTGTGTGTGTGTGAGAGAGAGATACAAACCTAGAGAGATGGAGTGTTATTTCGTGAGTGTTTTTTGTTATGGGGGGATTTCATGAATGTGTTTGTGGGAATATGTGTCGATGATATCTCAAACAAAAATGTGACACATGCAATGTGTGTGAAATAGAGGCCTATCTATATCTATATAGACGGGCGATCCACGAGAAGAGAGGCAGGGGTCATAGATATCAATAGAGTCGAAGAGAGGATCATGTGTGGGTGCGAGATTGATGAAGAGAGCCATAGGAATTGTGTGTGTGTGTGTGTGTGTGTGTGTGCATGTCAAAGATATAGGGCGACTAACCTACCGGAACTCAGAGGGCAGAGGGAAAGCTTGTGTGTGGCAGGGAGACATGATTAGAGCACTCGATGTATTTGTGTGTGGGGGGGTATGGGGGGAGGCAGAGACCTAACTACAGAGGTAGATCGACTCGTATATGTGTTGAGAAGGGATGGTGGTGGAGATAGAGTGCCAGAGGGGTGGCAGAGTTGCTTCTCGGAGAAGGTGGGAGAGGCCTACTAGACAAGCTGAGGGTAAAACTGCAATATCTAGAAGAGAGGGGATGTGTTTCTGTGTGTGCGTGTGTGTGATAAATGTGTCAGGAGGCATGCATGGATGATGAAGGGGACCATATGTGTTTGGCAAGAATACCTAACTAGATCGGTAGATCAATTGTTGTGTGTCGAAGGAAGGGAGATACATAACTAATGAGCTAGATCGATCAGCACGTGGGGAAATCGAGTTATAAACGAACTAGCTAGCTATATGTATAGTGGGAGATCGGTCGGTGTACATCCATTTGTTAGAGGAAAATAAGGCCCAAAGAGACAGTTATAAAGAGAGGTATGGAGATAGGAGGTGGTGCGAGAGGCCTACTAGATAGGGAGAGGAGTGTGCGATTGTGAGATGGATGAAAATAGGGGCAAGAGTTTACACGCGTGTGGGACCATATGAGAGACATGAGGCATGGACAGAGAAAGGAGGAGATGAAAAGTGTGTGTGTGTGTGTGTGTGTGTGTGTGTGGTTGGCAGACATCTGTAGAGAGGTTTATCGATCGGTGTATGTCAGAAAGGAGGAGTTGTGGAGACCGTGAGAGAACGACCTAAAGAAAATAATGAATATGCGCGATTGATAGAATGCTGAGGGAGGGGGAGGCGAGGAGGGCATGTGCATGCACGAGAGAAAGTTAGTGCTAGCTACAAAGGTTAGAGGATGTGTGCCGATGATATCTCAAACAAAAATGTGACAGAATGCAATGTGTGTGAAATAGAGGCCTATCTATATCATATATAGAGGGGGCTATCCACGAGAAGAGAGGGAGGTGTCATAGATATCGATAGACTCGAAGAGAGGATCAAGTGTGTGGGTGCGAGATGGATGAAGAGAGCCATGAAAATTGTGTGTGTGCACGTCAAAGATATAGGGCGACCGACTACCGGAACATTAGAGCGCAGAGGGCAAGTTTGTGTGTCGCAGGGAAACATGACTAGAGCGCTCGATGTATTGGTGTGTGTGGGAGGGGGGGAGGGGGGAGGTGGAGAGCTCACTATAGAGGTAGATTGACTCGTATATGTGTTGAGAAGGAGAGACCTAGCTATGTCTTGAGGGAGATCGGTCGGCATCCATACATAAGTGAAGGACGGAAAATAGGTTGGGACAAAGAGAGAGAGAGAGGGAGAGACAGAGGGGTGGTGGAGTTGCTTTTCGGAGATGGTGGGAGAGGCATACTACACAAACTGAGGGTACAACTAAAATATCAAGAAGAGTGGGGATGTGTTTCTGTGTGTGCGTGTGCATGATAGATGTGTCGGGAGGCATGCATGGATGATGAAGGGGCACCATGTGTATGGTAGCAGATCTAACTAGATTGGTAGATCAATTGTTGTGTATCGGAGGAAGGGGAGACATAACTAATGAGGTAGATCGATTGGCGCGTGGGGAAAACGAGTTATAAACGACCTAGCTAGCTATATGTATAGTTGGAGATTGGTCGGTGTACATCCATTTATTAGAGGCAAATAAGGCCCAGAGAGACGGATAGAGAGATAGAGATGGAGCTAGGAGGTGGTGCGAGAGGCCTACTAGATAGGGAGAGGAGTGCGCGGTTGTGAGATCGATGAAAAGAGGGGCGGGAGTTTACATGTGTGTGGGATTGTATGAGAGACATGAGGCATGGACAGAGAAAGAGGAGATGGGAAGTGTGTGTGTATGTGGTAGGACGACATCGCTAGAGAGGTTTATCGATCGATGTGTGTCGGAAAGAAGGAGTTGAGGAGACCGTGGGAGAACGACCTAAAAAAATGAATGTGCACGATGGATAGAATGCCGACGGAGGGGGAGGACGAGGAGGGCGTGTGCATGCACGAGAGAAAGTTAGTGCTAGCTACAAAGGTTAGAGGATTGTGTGGGTGTAAGAGACTAACAAAGATCATAATTCGATATGAAAGTGGATTCATATATTTGAATAAGGGATCATAGTGTTATAGACATATGTATGGATGAATATAGCGGTGATACGCGTGGTGTGGTTTTGGACATGTTATACTATAATGTGATAATGCATGGTGTTTGCAACTCACAGTTAAATATCGAACAATCTAAACCATACTATATATAGAATAATCTCACATTTTATTTGAATTTTTGATAATGTGTGGCATTTGCAGCGCACACTAAATGTCGAACAATCTAAACCATACTATATATCAAAAAATCTCACGTTTTATTTGAACTTGTGATAATGTGTGGCGTTTGCAACTCATAGTTAAATACTTGTAGGCGTAGGGCGCGGGGCACCATAGATTATGTGATAAACACATTATACATATGAGACATGGTTTAGATTATGAAGATCTAGGTAGAGCTTGAAATGTGTTGTGATTTGAAATCAACATAATGTGGATTCAAAAATTGAGTTTGAGTTCATATAATACACATAATTCATATCTAATTCAATAGTAATCATGTGGTGTGCTGTGAAGATAATATACAAATGATGGTTTACTTGACAATTATGATTATTGTAGATCTTATTAAAATGGAGAAAGGAATTCAAATGGTTTAACTTGACAACAATCATCATTGTAAATCTTACTCAAATAGAGAAATGAATTCAAATTTAGTTCATATCGAAGCGGTAGTATATATGTTTGGAATGCACTAAAATGTTCATTTGAGTAGGCGGTTGCATGCATTATACACGTAGCAAAATATTTTAATTGACCATAACATGGATTCAAAGTTTTAAATGGCATTTGTGGTGCGAATTGATTTGGTACACTGCACGGTACTAGACTCTCCTGTGTGATGCGAATTGATTTCTCTTTGTTTTTTTTTGCTGAGGGAAGTGCAACTTGATTTGGTATAGTTAACGTTAGGCTTGTCCGAAAATTTCAACCCGCGCCTTGTTATCCCAATATTAAGATATCTCTTTGTCTTGTCGTGTTCCTAAAATTCCCTCCATCTCAACCCACGCCTTGCTATCCCAAATTTACAACGCGCGCGAAAACTCCCACCTCCTGTGAAATCCCGACACGTGAAATTCCCCTGATACCCCTGAACCGAAAGAGCCACCAAGTTCAAATTGGTGGGGCTACTTTTGTAACTTACCCCACATTTCGGACAAGCGCATACTTAAGCCATGGTTCCCCCCTCCCATCCCCTCTGCCCCCATTGGTGAGGCTGCGAAAACTCATGAAGCCCCACACCCTCCTACGTCCGCCACCCAGACAGAGCCTCTTCCCTGACAACATCATCCACCGCAACAGCTCGACGTCCCTCATCCACTACACTGGATGAGGATCCGTCATTGATCTCGTTCTCCCATCGGTTCAGCCACCCCATCCTCCACCTCCAAGGAGCTGCCCCGACGTTTGCCTCGTCTTTCGTGCCACCTCCATTCCCACATCGTTGTCTTCACCTGCACCACCGGAAGAGCAACACCATCATCGATTCCTCAGATGAAGCTGAGGCCTAATCGAAGCCACCAAAAAGGTTCTACATTAATTACTGCATTTTCTTCTTGATTCAATCTCATGATGCTGGCGACGCTCAGTCCCGGGCCGCCATGCCGTGGCTCCATCTATGGCGGCATCGCCGGCCACTTCCTCCACGACGTCGCTCTCTCGACGGCGATGTCCACATCTGTCGGAGCTGCTGCTACTAGTCCAGCTCTCGCTAGCCCTTCTGTTGTTGCTTCAGCTCTCTCTCGCGCTGCTGCTCTGCTCTTGCGCTTGGTCCCCTTCCTGGTCTGCTCTGGCTCTTGCTCGCGCTGCTGCTCTTTCTCTTGCTCTCGGTCCCTTGCCCGGTCTACTCTGGCTCTTGCTCACGTTGTTGCTCTTGCTCTTGCCCGCGCTGCTGGTCTAATCTTGCTTGTGCTGCGACAGTTAAATTCAGTTTCAACTGTTAAGTTCATAGATGAGCGGCTGAAGTATTTTACATCTAGCACTTTTTGTTCATGTATTTTACATCATCTATCAAAGATGCTATTACAATACCACTTTAGGTTAATGTTGTCTCTCTTTTCGTGCTTATGCCTCGCCGTCGTACACCTCACCGGAGCTGCGCCAACGACAAAACCCTCCATCACAGCGGAGCAGTACCCTCGGCTCCATCTCTAGGCTCCTAAGATCTTCCCCTCCTCTGACTGCCACATCAGCCGCAACATCCTCAACGACCAACCCAAAGATGCTGAGATCGACATGGCTCCGCCAAATAGGTTGTACACTTACTGCATCGCTTTTTTACTCAACATGTTATATGTATTTTCCACTGAGCACACGTAGTAACGTGGAATACGATTAGTTCCTCCTATATAACAAGTAGTGAGGTACCAGGCAACTTAGCTATCCGTGACGGACTCTCTCGAAAGCAATCATTATTTATTTCTGCATGTTTTGAGCTGTGCATGTGTAGATGGGCCTGGGAGTTGAGCTAGTAGGGCAGTGGCCTGGGTCCAAAGTAGTACAAGTAGCACAAAAACATTTTTGGAGTGTAGGCTTTTGCCTGTTCAAGCCTGCCTACCGGAATTGCTAGAGGTTGAAAGGAAAAGTGAAGGAAAAACATAGGAATTGGAAAGTTTCCTATGGTACTACTATTAATGCATTTGGTTCAAAGGAATGGAGCAAAGGAAAACTGTAGGATTTGTTCCTTTAGTGTCTCTTTCAAAGAAAAAAGCGTAGGAATTTTAATATCCACTTGGCCCTCCTTTTCAAATTCCTATTCATGAAGAATAAGACTAAGTGATAGTAGCATAATAGCATTATAACTGTATATTTTCTTGTGGTTTGACTTAATTTGACCGTGCTTCTTTGCATTCCCCTGACCTTCCAATTCCTGCGAACCAAACACCCAGATTGACAGGAATCCTATGATTTTAAATTCTCTGTTTTGCACATTGAAAGTGCAATTATTCCTGGGTGGTTTTGGTAATTCCTAACAACATATATCTCATTGAGCTAATGCTACTTCAAGATAAATATGTTAGGAAAGCTCAGTGATTGGCATGGCATGGATGAGAAAAGTGGATCCCTCAAAATGCTAAGGACAAAAGGATTGGCTCAAGCTCAAAGCACAAGACTCTACATTTTCTATTTTAGTGATCCAAGATCACATTGAGTCTATAGGAAAAGCCAATACTATCAAGAAGGGATGAGGTGTTGCTCAATGGCTTTCTTGCTCAAAATGCTTAGTGATATGCGCCAAAGCCCTCAACTACTTTCTCATATCCACATATGACCTAAACCAAAAGTCAAACTCGGCCCTGCCAATACTTCCTATCCGGCGCCACCGAGTTCAGATGTCATAGCCACTGCCACAAATCCTAGGCATATCGGTCTCACCGATAGGGATCTTGGTCTCACCGAGATGGGGGTGTAATCTTTCTATTTCCCTTCGTAACGTTTCGGTCAAACCGAGATGAGCGATCGATCCCACCGAGATTTACGGGCCCAATACTTAAATGGGCCGCTAAAAGGCCAAAACACAGGTCCGACAACAAATGGCCCATCAGATTTATGGGCCATCAACAGGCTGAAAGACACACTGGGCCGGAAACTAGCCCAACATTTAAATGGGTCGCTAAAAGGCCGAAAGATGTACATCCTGAAAATTGGCCCATCCATTAAATGGGCCGTTAACAGGCCGAAATCTCATCGGGCCGATATTGAGCCCAAATATATAGCGGGCTGTTAACAGGCTCGAACTGACGATGGGCTGCAATGTTGTCAAATCTTTAACGGGCCGTTGATGGGCCGAATTGGCACATCTCGTATGGGCCGTGAGCTTAAATGGACCTGACACAAGTAGGCCTTATATGGGCTGGCCTGCTAATTTTTACTAGGCCGGCCTCTTCACAGGAATGGGCCTCTGTTCGGCTGTGCCACTCGTCGACGTATCACATGCGCCTTCCGTCCAATGAGTGGATGACATCTGTCCCAACGATGAGCCGACATGTGTTTCCTCCAGCCAATGATGATTTTACACGTGGAAAATCCCCATTGGTCGGGGCTGTTAACGGGTTATCGGATCCAAAACCCGACCCGATAGCTTAACGGCGTTCCGTTACGGTGGATGCCACGTGTCGGTCACCCTTGACAAAAGAACTTCTGTGACGCGCGATTTATCATCATGGAAGTGGACACTTCTGTGATGATAATTTTGGTAATGTCATGGAACACTTCTACGACAGCACAGGTGTCGGGGACATACCCCGCGGCGTAAACCGGCCGGAAGGATAATCCGTCCGGACTTGGCGATTCACCGGTGACCTGCACAGACCAGACGGTTTATAGTTCATTGGTAATCCGGCAGGCGGGCCAGAGGAGCAACAAGACCCGGCGGCCTGTCTGGCGGTTCATGAAGGCCGTTTCATCCATTGTGGGCCGGTTTAAGAGGAAAGGTATAAGGAGTATTTGTCTTACAAGGAAGACCCGGACTTGTATCTGGTTTGTATTAGAGATAGACTTGTCCTAATCCTAATAGGACTCCACATGTAACCCGCCCCTTCAACATATATAAGGAGGGGCAGGGCTCCCCAAAGGGGGGGAGCTGGAAGCTACAAGCAAACAATAATCTAGGACTAGACACAATTAGAGGAGAGCCGGTTTACGGCGAATCCCTCATGATGATAATGAGACCTAGCCTCAAACAGCATGTAGGGTTTTTACCGGATGATGTTTCCCGGGGCCCGAAGCTGTCTAAACCCTTGTCTTGCGTGTTGATCCGCCCTGCGATTCTCGTCCAACTCAACCCCTCTCAAGCTACCACATAGGTGCGTTGGCCTCGCGACTAAGTCCTGACACTAAGGACATCTGCCGTGACAAATCCACGACAGTTGGCGCCCACCGTGGGGCTCGCGCTCGGTGGTGTTAAGTTCTTGAAGGGATCTCTCCTAGGGATCGAGAATTCACAATTTTTCGGATGAAGAAGAGCCGGTTTGAAGGGATTTACGTCAGCTTCAAGTTCGTCGGACCAGATTATGATCGGTGGGGTTTAAAGGTTAAACAAAAATTCAGAGCTGCGCCGTGAGCCACTGTTTTTGCAAGTTGGATCCAAGAGGACGAATGATTGTGTGTTATGCGTCACCACGGCCGAGCGAGTTGTCAAAACCGGATTAATTTCCGCTGAACCGCCGAAGAATCGCCAAAATCAATGGAGCAACCCATCAATCCAAAACTAGATCGATTTTTGGAGTGTTGCGGTGCGTCGCCGCGACCGACAGGAATCCCAGCAATTGCATCAATCCAGTTGGCATGTTGCTTTACTTGGCGGCTGCTGAAGTTTTTTCTCCGGACCCGGCGCTCAAGTCCCAAGGTTATCTGTTCTACGTACAACTTTGTTTCATTCACGTACTGTACGCCGCATTGCGCGTGCTCGGTCTACTAAAGCTCCACGCGTGATTCACCTCCACCTGATGGAAGCCGCATGCCCGGGGAAGCTGCAGTTTTTGCTGTTATTCCAGATTTGATGGACTGGGAACATCCCATATAAAAATCAGGGTTACTACTACTTGGTCTACTAGTAGTACTGTACTTCTACTACGTGGTCGGGTCGTAATTGATCTCTCGAATCATTGTCAAGCTCGGAAACGGACTTGGCCACAGACTCGAGCCTCCCCAAATCGCCGCTCCTCAGGCCATCCCTCGCTCGGGGTCAACACCGAGCCACGCCCGGTCTCATCTCCGCGTGCTGCCCCGGGTCACCGTCGTCTCCGCAGAGAGCCGCCATGCACTAAGTCGCCGGCGCTTCTCAGCTAGGGCCGCCGTTATTGAAGATCCTTCAGTCCAAGCCGCCGACCGTCGCGCTTGGTTGCTCCTCCACTATGCGTGTGTTGCGACCGGCCGCCTCAACGCTCAAATCGCCGTGGCCCTCGGCGCCGCGCCTCCACTCAGGCGACCCGGCTCCCGAGTCCCGCAAGCCGGCCCTGATCGTCTCGCCGCCAATGAGCTGGCACCGGACCGTCCTGGATGTGCCAGGCCGTCCTGGATGCGCCTCTCTGCCTGCAAGCTACCGTGCGCTCAATCCGTTTCATGCCGTGGCCACGCCTTCGTCCGCAGTGCTCTGCCTCGGCCACTGCGGCCTCAACTCGCGGGCGCCTCCCTGCCGCGCTAAACCGGCCAGAGTTCCACTCCATGACCCGGCCTCGCTACTGCTGCGCATCAACCATTGCTGAAGCCGCTGAGCCGTCGAGATGCTATTGAGAGCCGCCGGCGATTCAACCACAGATGCCGACGCTCCCTGCCTTCACGACCTCACCCTCGCACCGCTCAGATTTTCCATCGCACCTCCGCCTTGCTGGATCACTTCATCAACAAGACAGTAATCTGCCGTTGCGGCGTAATCTGCCTCTAACACGGGCCTGCACCTCCGTGTCACTCGCTCGCGCGCCTCCGTGCGTGGCCGTGGCCCCTGCTCCCGCGCCCGCCGGGTTGGCTCCCGCAGGTGCCCGTACCCGCCGAATCACCTCCGCATCACCACTGGGTTCTGCTCTCAACCTGAATCGCCTCTGCTTTGGACCGCCCGAAGGGCCCTCTGTTGCCGTTCCACTTGACCCCGAGCAACCGCCCGGGAGCCGCCACATCTGCGGCTTCACGCCGCCGCCGTGATGTGTCCCGTGTCAGCTGCCGCGTTTGTCTGTGGCCTGCCTACGCCTCACTCCTCTGTAATGGCTGCGTTGAGTTGCCCCGGACAAGCGGCCTCGCCTCTGCTTTGGACCGCCAGGCAGTCGAGAGTTTTGGAAACAACTGTGTTAATGACGAAGACATCATTACAAGGGATTCTCCAGTTGGCCTCGCCGAACATTTGGAGTTGACTGAGTTGACTCTGGTGGCAGATGGATTGAATAATGGGTGTACCGGACAATTCCACGGTCATCCGACAAAAATCCCAGGTGCTATCCACCCTATTTGTTTCATCATTATACTTTAATTCTTCTAAGAATAGTTATCTTCTTTTTCTGTTTTATACACAGGACAAATTGTTCCATGTTCATAGCAGATATGATGAGATCTTCTGTCATCTGAGTACATCAGGATAATTATTTATTCCAAGGTGATGTTATGCCGTGGATATGGAATTCGCGACAACATTATTCTGCACGGACGCTTATCCGTGTTGTGCCATTCAATGGACAAGCTTAAGTTGCTACCCTCACGGACCAATCTGCATCAGCATGTCAGGGTCACACCTGCTCAGGCAAGCTTCTCAATGGATGTGTACAGGTCGCCCAACGGTGGTTCAATCTATTCCAACAATTCTGATGTAATGTTATCAGCTACCACCTGCACAGAATGGTTCAGTGCGGCAGACGCACAAGCTGCCGCCACTGTGTTTTGGTTAACTTCAGCAACCAGCTGGGATGACCCACCGGCCGGATTACAGACGCAAATCATACGGGGTCATTGATAGCTTACCGAGCTTCAACAAATTCCCGTGTTCCACTGTTCAACTACATACCGGTTTATATCACAGTCAAGTACGAAGAATCTCAAGACAACTCCTTGAGTCATCTTAAGACTCGGGGGCTATGATGAAGGGAAAGATAACCCGGTCCCAGAGGCTAGTGTTATATTGATAAAAATTTAAAGGCCGTCGGAAATATTCCGGCTCACAATGATGCTTCCGGTTATTAATCTGGCTCAAGGGAAATTTGTTCTCCCACAAAGCTCTGAAGCTCTCAAATCCGGTTTAACAATGTCCGGTTCAAAAAGGAATTAATTTCTCGCAAGTTCGAGTTGAAAGGCCGTCAGAAAATTTCCGGCTGAAAATGAAGATTCCGGTTTGCAATCCTGTTTAAGGGACGTCTGTTCTCCCACAAAGCTTTGAAGCTCTCACTATCCGGTTCAAGATCCCGGTTCAAGAAGAATTTATCTCTTGCAAAAAGGTTAAAAATACCGAAGAGGACCTGCTGCCATGATGCGCGGTTCAAACATGGGTATCCTGCCTTATTGGCCTAACATATTATTGATCACATGGGGGCTTCTGCTTCATAAAGCGGGGTCTCTGTCTTTCTCATCATGCGAGGTTACACGGAGTGGTTCTGCTTAAAGCGGCCTCCGGTTTACCCCTTGACATTTGTTTTTTATATATCACTGGGGGCCTTGGTCGTGTCCGAACCAACGAACACCCTTTGATAGCCGACAGCCACCAGATCATTTGGGGACTTGGTCAAGTCTGAACCAGTCACGCCTCTTGGTCGGCCTAAGGCCACAAAATCACTTGGGGGCATGGTCGGGCCCGAACCATTGCCACGCCTCTTGATCTGGCATATATGCCACGAGTCATTTGGGGACCTGGCTGACTTGAATCATTGTCACTCCTATTGGGGGCCTTGATCCTGTCCGACCATGGTAATACCATCTGAACAGCTCAGTATAGCATATTTTTGCAAATGGTTTTTATCATTACTTTTGCTTCCATGTTGTTTTCATGGTTTGTTCGTTTCTTTGCTTTTGTTGGATTTCTCTTATGTCAACAAGCATATTTTTTCTGGTTCAACTATCAATTACAAATTGACGGAACACGGTCAAGTCTTAATCTGGAGGCCATCTGCCCGGTTTGATTTTCTGTTACCATCCTATTATGGAGTAAACCGGTGTTTATCAACCCGGCTTGACTTTCAATTACAAGTTGTCAATACAGGATCAAGTTATAATCCGGAGACTATCAGCCTGGTCTGGTTTGACTACGAGTCGCCAGTATTATATATGGTTAAACCGGTATTTATCACAACCCGGTACGGTTTATCATCAACCGGCACAGTATGAAAGGAGTTATCATTACTCAAGATTGGGGTTATCACTCTTACTACAAAAGTTGGTAAAACCAGCAATGTGATTCAATATCACAGGTATGATATATTTCATATTTTATTATTCTTAAGTGCAACCTTGGTTATAAACCCAGGTTATATGTTGGGCATTATGACCCTTCCGGTGGTAAACCGCCAGGACACTTTAAACTTGTTGTATGCAGAGACAGGTCGAATAAAGCATGATGATAAATTATCCGGTGTTTATTAAACCGGCCTGGCTTTAAGACGATAAGTCGCCAGTATATGATGGGAAATTATCTGGAGTTTATTAAACCGGCCTGGCTTTGGACTATACGTCGCCAATATATATTTGGATTGCGCCATTGGAATCATGCGCTTATAAATCATTGGGTATATTATTCAAATAGCAAAACATGGCTGGATTTCTATTATGATTATCAATGACCAGTATTATGATCAAGGTTTTCAAAGTCGCTTTAGCGCAATGGCTATGGTTTATTTTACAATTGAAGGAATAGTCCCGAGTTGCTGCAGGCTTACAATCCGGCACTTGGGGGCTACATTATTTAAGTTGAGATTACATCAAATATGCAAGTCTCATGTCGCTGCAAGCATGCACCATGACACTTGGGGGCTAATGCAAAGTAATTTTCTGCTCATATTATTGAAGACCCGACTCATCACATTATAATGAGTCGACCCTTGGGGGCTACCAATTGCTCCTGTCAACAATTGAAGGTACAAAACTTTTTATTCATTATATTGAAGGGTCCACTGCTCAGTTGGTAAAAGCACAAGGCTCTTAACCTTGTGGACGTGGATTCAAGTCCCATGATGGGGGCTACACATCATTGCTCAAATCTACAGGATTATACCTACAAAGTCCTTGCTCATTATTGCATAATGACCCGGCCCTTGGGGGCTACACTGGTTGAAGTTTTTATGAGTATAAAGACAATTACAAGTCCCAGGTTGCTGCAAGCATGACAACCCGGCACTTGGGGGCTACATAATATGGAGTATTCAGTTTTTACTAGTCACTGGGATGAGCAACATGGATTTCTTCTTAAGTGGCAGTATTTATATTGAAGCAAGTCTTAAGCCATCACTTTATTCTGCTCAAGACTTGGGGGCTACAAGTATTATATTATTATCGAAGAACTATTTTCAAATTCTCTGTTTTCAGCAAACTGGATTAACCCGGCGTCACCAATCATTATGACCCGGTGTCGTCAATAATCATGAACCGGCATTAGCAACAATCATGAACCGGTGTTGGCAGCAATCATGACCCGGAATTATCAGTTTTTATAACCAGACAATAGTGGTAATCACAAACCGGCAAGTTTTACATCTTCAAGCCGGTTGGATGTCAGTTGAATATTTCAGAGACTAATGTTTTTGTCAAGTCAAAGCATTGAAGGCCGATTCAAATGGATTCTTTATTTACAAATATCTTCTGCAAGCAAATTGATTATGAAGATGATTATTAACTTGGAAGGAAGAAATGACAAGGACTTAACGATGATCAAGTGCCGGTCTACAAGAATATTTAAACCGGAGCACAACCCGACGAATTTGTTCTTGTGTTTATGTTGCAGATCAGTTTAACATGGATGAATCCAAATTAAACTGGGGGCTAATGTCGGGGATATACCCCGCGGTGTAAACCGGCCGGAAGGATAATCCGTCCGGACTTGGTGATTCACCGGTGACCTGCACAGACCAGACGGTTTATAGTTCATTGGTAATCCGGCAGGCGGGCCAGAGGAGCAACAAGACCCGGCGGCCTGTCTGGCGGTTCATGAAGGCCGTTTCAACAATTGTGGGCCGGTTTAAGAGGAAAGGTATAAGGAGTATTTGTCTTACAAGGAAGACCCGAACTTGTATCTGGTTTGTATTAGAGATAGACTTGTCCTAATCCTAATAGGACTCCACATGTAACCCGCCCCTTCAACATATATAAGGAGGGGCAGGGCTCCCCAAAGGGGGGGAGCTGGAAGCTACAAGCAAACAATAATCTAGGACTAGACACAATTAGAGGAGAGCCGGTTTACGGCGAATCCCTCGTGATGATAATGAGACCTAGCCTCAAACAGCATGTAGGGTTTTTACCGGATGATGTTTCCCGGGGCCCGAAGCTGTCTAAACCCTTGTCTTGCATGTTGATCTGCCCTGCGTCTCTCGTCCCACTCAACCCCTCTCAAGCTACCACATAGGTGCGTTGGCCTCGCGACTAAGTCCTGACACTAAGGACATCTGCCGTGACAAATCCACGACAACATGTATGACTATCTTGATTCTGTCATAAATTTGTCATGGATGTACATGCATGACAAAAAAGGCGACCTACTGTGACAAACACGTATCATCACAGAAGTGTATTTTTTTTGTAGTGATGATAGGGCGTGTCATAATAAACGTAATGGTGGAAAATTGCATGGCAATATATCTCGGAATGGCTATGGAAATGCCATAATAGGTAGGTATGGTGGCTGTTTTGAGGAAGGTAATGGTGGGTGCATGATACCGGCGAAAGTTGCGCAGCATAATAGAGGCTAGCAATGGTGGAAGGGTGAGAGTGCGTATAATCCATGGACTCACATTAGTCATAAAGAACTCATATACTTATTGCAAAAGTTTACTTGCCCTCGAAGCAATGTACTACTATGCATGCTCCTAGGGGAAGGGTTGATAGGAGTTAACCATCGCGTGATCCCGACCTCCACACATAAGGAAGACAATTAAAAGAGCACCTAATGCAACAAATTTGTCACACAACTTTTACCATACGTGCATGCTACGAGACTTGCCAACTTCAACACAAGTATTTCTCAATTTCATAATTACCCAATTAGCATGACTCAAACATTACCACCTTTATATCTCAAAACAATTATCAAGCATCAAATTGATCATAGTGTTTAATGCACTTTCTATGATAGTTTTATTATACCCAACTTGGATGCCCATCATTCTAGGACCAATTTTATAACCATAGAAAATACCATGTCATTCTAAATAATATAAGTGAAGCATGAACGATCAATAATTTCTACAAAATTAAGCCACCGCCGTTCTCTAAAATGATATAAGTGAAGCACTAGAGCAAAAATTGTCTAGCTCAAAAGATATAAGTGAAGCACATAGAGTATTCTAATAAATTCCAAATCATGTGTCTCTCCCAAAAGGTGTGTACAGCAAGGATGATTGTGGTAAAATAAAAAGCAAAGACCCATATCATACAAAGAGGCTCCAAGCAAAACACATATCATGTGGTGAATAAAAATATAGCTCCAAGTAAAGTTACCGATAGACGAAGACGAAAGAGGGGATGCATTCCGGGGCATCCCCAAGCTTAGGATTTTGGTTGTCCTTGAATATCTTGGGGTGCCATGGGAATTCCCAAGCTTAGGCTCTTGCCACTCCTTATTCCATAGTCCATCAAATCTTTACCCAAAACTTGAAAACTTCACAACACAAAACTCAACAGGAAATCTCATAAGCTCCGTTAGTGCAAGAAAGAAAAACCACCACATAAGTTACTATAATGAACTAATTCTTATTTATATTGGTTTTAAACCTACTGTATTCCAACTTCTCTATGGTTCATACCCCCCGATACTAGCCATAGATGCATCAAAATAAGCAAACAACACACGAAAAACAGAATCTGTCAAAAACAGAACAGTCTGTAGAAATCTGTAACTTTCGAATACTTCTGGAACTCTAAAATTCCTACCAAAATAGGAAGCCCTGGTGAATTTTTCTATTGATCTACTGCAAAAAGAATCAACTCAAAATCAAGTTCCTGTGATTTATTAAAATTATTCTTGTGCGTGCAAAAGTTTCTGTTTGTCAGCGGAATCAAATTAACTATCACCGTAAGTTATCCTATAGGTTCTACTTGGCACAAACACTAATTAAAACATAAAACCACATCTAAACATAGGCTAGATGAAATATTTATTAATAAACAGAAGCAAAAAGCAAGAAACAAAAATAAAATTGGGTTGCCTACCAACAAGCACTATCGTTTAACGCCCCTAGCTAGGCATTGAGATTTCAATGATGCTCACATGGAAGACAAGAATTGAAGCATAAAGAGAGCATCATAAAACATGTGATAAAACACAATTAAGTCTAACATACTTCCTATGCATAGGTTTTATATAAGCAAACAAATTATCACGGTAAGACAAAACTAGCATATGCAAGGAAGAAGACGATAGCAATCTCAACATGAAGAGAGGTAATTTAGTAACATGAAAATTTCTAAAAATATTTTCCTCTCTCATAATAATTACATGTAGGATCATAAGCAAATTCAACAAAATAGCTATCACATAACATATTCTCAACATGATCCATATGCATGCAAAGTTGACACTCTTCCAAGATAGTGGGATTAACATTAACTAAAGTCATGACCTCTCCAAACCCACTTTTATAAAAAATATCATAAGATTGAACATACTCCAAATATGTGGGATCTAAAGTTGACACTATTCCAAACCCACTTTCAATATTATTGCAAACACTATTATGAATCTCATATTCATCACGGGGCTTAAATAAATTTTCAAGATTATAAGAAGAATCACCCCAATCATTATCATTGCAACAAGTAGTAGACATAGCAAAACTAGCATCCCCAAGCCTAGGGTTTTGCATATTATTAGCACAATTTACATCAAGAGAATTTATAGTAATATCATTGCAATCATGCTTTTGATTCAAGGAACTATCAAGTATGGGTGCAATAGCAATAATCTCATGTTTAACATAAGGAACTATAGCAAATTCATCTCCATAAATATTGGCATCATGGCCACAAGAATAGCAAGCATCAAGTTCATCAAGGGATATTTCAATCAAATCATCGGAATCTTAATTATCAATAGATTCATGCATATTATTATTTTCTTCCAAAGGAACGGTCATTCTCTTAATAAATTCTTTGACGTAGACATTATGAGCATAGTTTTCATAGCAATATTTAAGTATGTCAAAATTTTCAGATTCGTAGAGAGTAATATCATAATTTTCAATTAAAGAAGCAACTTCATAAGCACCCTTAAAAGCAACAAATTCTTCAATTTGTTTGATATCATAGTAACTATAAACACCCTTTTCATAAGAAGATAAGATTTCATTATCATTAAACTCACATAGGAAGGGAAGGTGTTTTTTAGGGTTCTTAGAGCAACAAGTAAAATCATAAATTTCACAAAGATTCCAAGCATAAGATAGCAATATGTTTAATTGATTCAATAAGAGTCTCCCTTTTTCAGACAAACGGTGACGCACAAAATGAGCATGCTCATCTAAAGATTTCCCATCAACTAGGCTAGTTGGGGTTTCTGCACGAGCGCATAAGGATCGAAGATGATCCAAGTAGAACACTTTAAGTGGATCCATATCAATAGATTTTTAGCAAGCAAAGATGCAAGAAAATATAAGGCACATGGTAACACAAGATCGAACGGAAGAAGGGCGAAGAAAACGACAAGGGTGGAGTGGGGGAGAGGGAAACGAGAGGCAAATGGCAAATACTGTAATGCAAGGGAGATGAGTTTGTGATGGGTACTTGGTATGTCTTGACTTGAGCGAAGACCTCCCCGGCAATGGCGCCAGAAATCCTTCTTGCTACCTCTTGAGCACTGCGTTGTTCTCCCTTGAAGAGGAAAGGGTGATGCAGCAAAGTAGCATAAGTATTTCCCTTAGTTTTTGAGAACCAAGGTATCAATCCAGTAGGAGGCTCCTCACAAGTCCCTCGTACCTACACAAACAAACAAGAACCTCGCAACCAACGCGATAAAGGGGTTGTCAATCCCTTCATGGTAACTTGCAAAAGTGAGATCTGATAGAGATAATAAGATAAGATAAATATTTTTGGTATTTTTATGATATAGATTGGAAAGATTGCAAATAAAAGTAGATGGGAAACTTGTATGATAAAAGATAGACCCGGGGGCCATAGGTTTCACTAGTGGCTTCTCTCAAGATAGCATAAGTATTACGGTGGGTGAACAAATTAATGTCGAGCAATTGATAGAAAAGTGCATAGTTATGAGAATATCTAGGCATGATCATGTATATAGGCATCACGTCCGCAACACGTAGAACGAAACGATTCTGCATCCACTACTATTACTCCACACATCGACTGACTCCTGCCTGCATCTAGAGTATTAAGTTCATGAAGAACAGAGTAACGCATTAAGAAAGATGACATGATGTAGAGGGATAAACTCAAGCAATATGATATAAACCCCATATTTTTATCCTAGATGGCAACAATACAATACGTGCCTTGCTGCCCCTGCTGTCATTGGGAAAGGACACCGCAAGATTGAACCCAAAGCTAAGCACTTCTCCTATTGCAAGAAAGATCAATCGAGTAGGCCAAACCAAACTGATAATTCGGAGAGACTTGTAAAGATAACCAATCATACATAAAAGAATTCAGAGGAGATTCAAATATTTCTCATAGATAAACTTGATCATAAACCCACAATTCATCGGATCTCGACAAACACACCGCAAAAAGAGTTACATCGAATAGATCTCCAAGAAGATCGAGGAGAACTTTGTATTGAGATTCAAAGAGAGAGAAGAAGCCATCTAGCTAATAACTATGGACCCGAAGGTCTGTGGTAAACTACTCACAACTCATCACAGAGGCCTTGGAGATGATGTAGAGGCCCTCCATGGTCGATTCCCCCTCCGGCGGAGCACCGCCGAAGGCTCCAAGATGGGATCTCGTGGATACAGAAGGTTGCGGCGGTGGAAATAGTTTCTCGTGGTGCTCCTGGATGTTTTCAAGGTACGTGGATATATATAGGTGAAGGAGGTAGGTCAGGGGAGCCACGAGGGGCCCACGAGGGTGGGGAGCGCGCCCACCCCCCTAGGGCGTGCCCTCCTGCCTCGTGGCCGCCTCGGCTGCTTCTTGACGTCCACTCCAAGTTTCCTGGGTTGTGTTTGTTCCAAAAAGATCGCTCCCGAAGGTTTCATTCCGTTTGGATTCCATTTGATATTCCTTTCCTTGGAAACACTGAAATAGGCAAAAAAACAGCAATTCGGGTTGGGCCTCCGGTTAGTAGGTTAGTCCCAAAAATGATATAAAAGTGTAAAGTAAAGCCCATAAACATCAAAAACGGGTAATATAATAGCATGGAACAATCAAAAATTATAGGAGAGAATTCCTTATTTAACATTGTGCTTAAATTTTATGCCTTATTTGACATCGACAAATAATTTCTTCCCTATGTAACAACGAGTCTAAATTTTATGCCTTTTATGACACTTCTGTCCATTTTGAGCCTAAACGACACTTGAAAATACCATTTTGCCCCTCATGTGGTATGTTTGTGCCCGCGTGTTGTTTGATGATTTTTTTATCATCTTTATTATTAATAATTATATTATTATTTATTGCATTTTCATATGGAGCTCACATAATCCATTTTGAGTGTTTAAATTTTTTTAGTGCACGATCTCCACGGGAGAATATATGTACGTGTAGGTACATGATATAGTAGATGCATACACTAGTGGAGAGCAGCGATAGAGAGGACGGGCTCGCCTGCTCCCGGAACGAGTACGAATGAAACAGAGACGCGTGTGTTCGTGTATTCAATGCATTCGTATAGATGAGTGAGTGATACGGCCCGTTAAACAGTAGCGTACAGTCACGGCGGTGGCTATACAGATAGCACGATGACGGTACACTGTGCATGTGCTCCGTTGGTACATGACACGGGGGAGACGGTGGATAACGATTGGCGTGGCTGTGGCCCGTTAAACAGACGGCGTACTGATAAACCATAAGCATTTATGACAGCATGGGACCACCAGCTCACAACCCCGCACCCCCTCGCTTAGCGCTTCGAAAAAAAAACAAATCTATCCATTCGGGCGCCACACAAGTCAAGAAGCTTACAGCCATGGGCCATGGCGACGGCGGAGGCGGGGTTCTCCAGTTGACAGGAGTATGTTCCATGCGGCTGCTTTTCCTTTGTAATGGCTGCCACTTTAGCTATGCCAGTAGCTTAGTAGTGTGCTCCTTTCTTCTCCACAGATTTCTTCTACCAGATCTTGCCGGTGGCGATTGCGTACTGGCAGGAGAAACCAACCAAACTCTAGTCTGCACGACCACTGACTCGAGCATTGGCGATGTGGGTGATGCAACGCTGACAGTACAGCTAGATTTAAACAACACTTGCGAGGGGGTGACCTTGTCCACGCCCAATTCAGAGCAGTCAACTGGCTAACATGCTTTTCAGGCGCCCGGCTGGACCAAGAGGTATACAATTGTATATCTAGTTCGGATACAGCTTAAATTTGTGTACGTGATCTGAATTTTTGGTGCTGAATCATATTGATCTGTGTTGTCATGAGGGGGAGACATGCTGCGTGATCATAGTTAGAAGAGGGGGTCTATTCCATTTTCGATTATGTATTAGTGAAAACGTTTCTCAATTTGAACAGGGTACCGTTGGACATGCACCTACCAAACGCCCACATGTGCTGATCAGTGTCCTCGAGAAAATCTTGAGAAGTTATGCAGAGAAAAAGACTGACACAGTCATAGTTTCAGCCGTTGGAAACAACTTTGATTCACTCGGAGAAGCATCTGACTATTACAATCGACATTCCTGGGAAATTGGGTTCGAAATTAGGTACCGCAAGAGAAGTACATAACATTTTTAAATAGCCTTACATTGTTCCTATATCCTCACTGTTGCAGTACATGGCATTTTTACTAATGCATCCCCATGCGTGCAGACATCTCCAGTAATGAAAATGAACACACCACTGGAATTGCATGCTAGTGGTGTCTGTCTACACTTGGGCTATATTTGAAAAGGTGAAGTTATATAGGAATCAATGCAGTACAAAGTAGAGGAGATCAGTAAAGGAAAAATCCTATTTTGTGCGGCAATATCATCCAGAGAAACACGGGAAGTGGTGCAGGGTTGTGTATAAAGTTGAAGTTTTTGAGGAAGGGAAGGAACTGATATGCGAGTGTGCTAATTTTGAGCACACATGCTTGCTGTGCTGCCATTCAGTAAAGGTAACCAAAAAACTTTCCTGCTAACACAGGTTCCTTTTTATTGAACATCATAATTAAACGTAGCAGATATGTGATTTGCAGGTCCTCGTTTTCCTTGGCGTAGATTGGTCCAAGCAAAACATATTTTGAAATGTTGGAAAAAAGATGCAAGGGATGTACTGCCAACCCACTTGTCGCATCTTTACAAGGATAACATTTCTGTGAGCTCAATAACATTCAGGCACTGAAATCTGTACACACATGCTCTTGAGGTTGTGAGACTGGGGGATGCAAACATTGAAGCATATGATTGTGCAATGGATATGCTGAAGAGAACAGTGGAAAAATTGACACCCATAGCCGCTGTGCAGGATGGAATGGGGGTGGAAGACAGAATTCAGACAAACAGGGGGAAAGAGAAAGAAGTGCTCCCAGCACGGGCAACCGGCAATGCTTGTGGAAGCGATGCTGAAGGTAGTGCAATTGGTAGTTTCGTAGGTCTGAAAGCTCCAGAACGGAAACGAAAGTCTGGTCGACCAACCACAAGCAGGGATAAGCCTCCATATGATGATCACGATCTGCTTTACTGTGGTCTATTTCGACCTGCAGAAATGATCATGTCCTTTGAACACAGAAGGACTATTGATCCTTTTGTGATTCTTCATAAGGCTTGTCGGCTCATTGATTCTTAAAGAGGTGATCTTCCTCAAAAAGAAAGGAAAGACGCAAAATATTTAAACTGTGGGGGTCGGTGGTCACAAGGAAGGTTGTGCTGCATGTTGTTGAAAATGCTACTTTAGAGGCAAATGCAATTTGTGGGTGACTTTGTTTAGTTTCAGTATTTTTGTTCTGTGGTTGAGGGCTTAATAGCCGCTAATTGTAAGACGGTGTTGTTGTGATAATAACTAGTACTACAGTTGTGATTGTGTCTCACTTTGTCACTGTGAGTCTATGATATCCATGATTAAATTATGTATGAAGTTACCTACTCTTCACCTTGAATTTCACCTTGTTTTTTGTGTTCAAAATATAGTCTGTCTGATCCACTCCGTCCTGTGAGCAAAAATATAATTGATTTATTTGATCCCCTCTTGCGAAATTGCTTGCCATCAGGTTCCCTGCACAATTGGGCACAGGTAGCAGTGATTCAATGTGACTTTCACCTAACAGGTGTCAACACAGCCCCTGCTGTATGCCATGGGCGGGAACCTTTCAAACGCTTTGGGAGGGCTTCGTAAGGGGGGTCTACTTAACGACGGGGCTACATCTCCTCCGCATAGCCCAAACTAATCTACAGCCTATACCCCGCGATTCACACGAGCTGTGTATGTGTCGAAGATGTCTGCATCTGCTTCCGGCGGAAGCTCTGTTGGCCAAGTCTCCTCCGGTTTGAGCTCAAGTGCCCCTGCTTGTCAGTGATGGCCAAGGGCACCTTGTTCAGCATGTGAGCTATGAAGTTGATGCAGGTAGCGGCAGTGATCTAGGGGATCCCGGCTGGGTGTACGAGCGTTCACTGCTTGAGGTACGTCTGCTTCAGTGGATACCCCGTCTGCATCTCCGGTACACATTGCTACAGGATGAAAGACGCCGTCGCTACTGCTTGGACGTTTGTCAACCGCACCGTGCAAACGACGTCGCTTCACGTCCGTGTCTCGCATTTAATAAGCCGGCGTCTACGCCCTGGAATACGGAGTGCGTTCCACATCCCCATGCGAGCCGACGCCTAAGGATACCGTGAGCAGGCGAGCTCGTCCGCGCCAACGAGTTTTCGATCTAGTGTATGGTCTATCATTAGCTTTGTACATGGTGCATGGAAAAATTGCCCACGTACAATTGCACGCATGCATCGAAGGCCATGCACACGGCAGTAGCATGTACATGGCTTATGGCTCTAGCCGGTGTACGCATACACTTTTGAATACCCACACGTCTGTGCTGCACGTACACAATACACATAGCCATGTATGTATATTTGTTCGGGTATTTGTGTACCGGCTGCTGCGGAGACATATACATATTTAAATACCCACGTACCCATGCTAGCTAGCTCTATGTGCTCTTACAATGGGATCAATGAAATACTTGTTTGGTTATTCGTGTACCAGCTGCCGCGCGTACGTGAGTGTTTGTGTGCTGCTGCTGCTCCGTGTGTGCTGCTGTGCGTGTGTGATGCATGCACATGTGATGCTGCATGCGTGTGTGCTACAGTGTGTGTGCGTGTGCGTATGTGCTGTTGCGTGTTTGCTACTGCCGATGCGTGTGTGCTCTATTGCCCCACTGATGTTGTGCGTATGCTACTGCCTCACACACATATATCATATGAGGGGAAAAGAGTCTTTTCAAGTACCATTTGGGCTTAAAATTGACGAAAGTGTTATAAAGGGCATAAAATTTTAGACTCGTTAGATAGGGAAAAAAAGTTTTTCAGTGTTAAATAAGGAAATGAAATTTAAGATAGTGTTAAATAAGGAATTGTTTCAAATTATAGATACGTTGGAGACGTATCAGTTTGTACCGCTCCTGCTGCGCCGTTTGGTCACCCCAGCTCAGCTGGTACAACAATAGAAGGGTCCACCACAGCAGGGATCCGCCCTCTAGACTATGTTTCATCGCCTCAGATCTTCTTCCCCGCCGCTGGCAACCACGACAACTGCATTACCTTTATCAACTGAGCAGATGACCTCGAGGACTACACGAGTCCGCAAGAGAGGTTGCACTCTTTTGTGTCTGCTTACGTTATGCATCGCTTAATATTACATGCTACTTTATCGTCCTGTTCACCGATTAGACTCTGAGTCAGCTCCAAACTAATGCTCAAACTTGAGTTTTTAAATGGTTGTGGGGTACATATTAGGGCCGCAATCAGTAGTATTTGTCTATTGTCTGGTTAATCTCTGGTGTCTACTATGAGTTTCATGTCAGGTGGGAAACAAACAGTAAAAAATCCATTATCTGTATTTTTTATGAAGCCATTATCTACCTACTATCATTGGTTTTGGGTCTATCCATAGGTTGCTGACATCACTCTGGATTTCTACATGCACTCTCGACATAATCTCACTATGTTTTATTCCTATGCATGTCAGTTATTGTACACAATGTAACTGAACATGTAGAGCAAAAGAGACGAGCCTTACATGGCAATAAAATTTCATGCAGACGTCACCCCATAGTGGTCGCAAAGGCAGCCCCCTCCACCATTTCAGTTTGTAATCAAGAGGAAGATAACTGTTCTGAGGGGGATTCAGAAGGAGCAGACCACTCTGTAGGATCGAAAGTATGTCTAGAGGGGGGTGATTAGACTACTTGACCAAATTAAACTTAACCTTTTCCCAATTTTAGTTCTTGGTAGATTTTATAAATTTAGCATAAGTCAAGCAATCTTAGCACAATTCATGCAAGCATGCAAATAGTATATAAGCAGCGGAAAGTAAAGCATGCAACTTGAAAGAATGTAAAGGGATGGGATTGGATTGTGCAAATGCAATTGGAGACATGGATGTTTTTGGCGTGGTTCCGATAGATGGTGCTATCATACATCCACGTTGATGGAGACTTCAACCCACAAAGGGTAACGGCGGCGCGAGTCCACGGAGGGCTCCACCCATGAAGGGTCCACGAAGAAGCAACCTTGTCTATCCCACCATGGCCATCACCCACGAAGGACTTGCCTCACTAGGGTAAATCTTCACGAAGTAGGCGATCTCCTTGCCCTTACAAACTCCTTGATTCAACTCCACAATCTTGTCGGAGGCTCCCATATGACACCTAACCAATCTAGGAGACACCACTCTCCAAAAGGTAATAGATGGTGTGTTGATGATGAACTCCTTGCGCTTGTGCTTCAAATGATACTCTCCCCAACACTCAACTCACTCTCATATGATTGGATTTGGTGGAAAGATGATTTGAGTGGAAAGCAACTTGGGGAAGGCTAAAGATCAAGATTCATATGGTTGGATTGGAATATCTTGGTCTCAACACATGAGTTGGTGGCTCTCTCTCAGAAAATGGGTAGTGGAAGTGTAGGCACGTTCTGATGGCTTTCCTCACGAATGAGGAGAGGGTGGAGGGGTATATATAGCCTCCACACAATATCTAACCGTTACACACAATATACCAAACTCGGTGGGACCAAATCAGAAAACTCGGTCGAACCGATTTAGTACATAATGTGACCGTTAGGCAATTTCGGTGGGACTGACATGTCAACTCGGTGGGACCGATATCATTAGGGTTAGGCCATAACGTAATCTCGGTTTGACCGATTACACAAACTCGGTTGGACCGACTTTGGTAATAAGCTAACTAGAGAATTGGTCAGGCAAACTCGGTGGGACCGATTTGCTCGTCTCGGTGGGACCGTAGCGTTAAGAAAAGGAAACAGAGAGTTTGCATTGCAGACTCAATGGGACCGATCGCTCATCGCGGTTGGACCAAAACTTTATGAAGGGAAACAGAGAGTTTGCAACCCCATCTCGGTGAGACCGAGATCCCTCGGTGGCCATGTCAACTGAACTCGGTGGCGCCGGATGGATCAAATTGGTGGGGCCAAGTTTGACTTTTGGTTTGGGACATATGTGGATATCAAAAAGTGGTTGAGGGCTTTGGAGCATATCACTAAGCATTTTGAGCAAGCAAGCGATTAAGCAACATCTCATCCCCTTTTAATAGTATTGGCTTTCCTATAAACTCAATGTGATCTTGGATCACTAAAAATAGAAAATATAGAGTCGTGGACTTTAGAGCTTGAGCCAATCTTTTGTCCTTAACATTTTGAGGGGTCCACAATCCTAATCCATGCCATGCCAAACATTGAATTTTCCTGAAATATATACCTTGAAAGGGCATTAGTTCAATGAACTATATGTTGTTAATCATTTCCAAAACCACCCAGGGATAGTTGCACTTTCAATCTCCCCCTTTTTGGTAATTGATGACAACATATAGATCAAAGCTTCGACAAATGATAATAAGATTGAAATACATCATCGCTTTGAGAGGTATGTGATAAGCAAGAGCTCCCCCTAAATTTGTGCATTATTTAAAATTTGCTTTGGAATGAAAATGCACAATGTGTTAGGATCATGGGTCACTCTTCCATGTCACATACATCTTGGTGGAGCGCTCAAAATGATAACAATTGAAAACATGCACTCATCATCAAGCAAAGTGAATGACCATAAGTGGATATAAGGTATGATATCATTTAAGCACACATTAAGGTAGCATATGATCAAACACATAATCATCCAAGTATCTCACAAAAGACATAGTGTATCAAGCAAACACACTATACGGTATCAAGCAAATAAAGTGCAAAGAGAGACAAAAACAACACACTCTCTCTCGAAGGCTATGATCTATACATATTTCTCCCCCTTTGGCAACAAGTTACCAAAAAGTTAAAAATATGCATAGTGCTATGCGTCTCTCAGGCTTGGTCTTCATGAGGTGGTGTAGAGATGACGCCAAGGACAAAAGCTTCTGTAGATATAGCTGGAGCTGGTGGAGTGGCTACTGGAGGTGGCACTGAAGCTGTGGCTGCTGGTGCAGATGTAGTGGCTCTAGTATCTGGAACAGGCACTGCAGCAGACCTCTGACTTCTTGGCACTCTTGTGAAAGCATATGTAGTAGACTTGCCTTTCTTCTCCTCTACCTCCTCCTGGAGTTGCTTAACTACTGACTGAATCTTAGTTACTTTGACATCAAGATCGTATAATTTTTGTTCAATGATCCTCTCCAAACTCTCCTGATTTTGAGTCAGGGTGGCCAAGCCCTTCTCAATCCTCAAGGTGGATTGGATCAGATATCCAAGCTGATCTTGCTTACTCTATAAGAACACCTGAGATGCCTCTTCAGCACTTGGCATCTTTGCAGCTTTCTCTGCCCTTGCCTTCTCTCTCTGCTCATGTGCTTGCACTGAGGAAGGATCTTTCTCATCCATAACAACAAATGTTATCCTAAAAATCTGGCTTGAGAGGTAGATGCTCCTTGTCCAACAAATAAGTGCATGTGCCCATGATGCGGGGCAAAGAAGTAGGGAAATATCCACATGGAGCGATGTGGGCAGTTGGGGCAGTGGTGCAAGACGACTATAAAGGAAGTTGTACCTGAGGGATGTCAGGATGTAGGAGGGTGGCAAGAGGCGACAACTGCCCATGTCGCGGCAGTGAGCAAGGGACGAAGGCAACCGCACTAGCTTTGTGAGATAGAACAGCGGGGGCCCCTGATCAGGACGCGCTGACAGTGGGTTTTCACCGTCAGGGACGGAGAGCGCATCTACACAAAGAATCCACCCCTTCACCCGGCGGACGTGATCCACCTGGATGTTAGAGATGTGTCCAAAGTCGTTTTGTGCGATAGAGTGTGAAGAGAGCAACCCCAGCAAGTATCCGTGAAGGCTCCTGGCTACTTATATAGTGGAGCAGTTTCTTTTTCTCCATATGAACCTATTTATATTGCGTACGTACCACTGAAGAAAAAAACTTTATTTGTAAATAACGCGGCATCATTCATGTGTGGTTCCCGACCCTCCATTAAGTGAGGAACTACTACTCGACGCGTCAAATTATCACGTGGGATGCATCATCATACAAAAATGAGCTCCACCATGTCACGTGTGTGGTTGGGGAAGACGCAAAGAGTGCTACTAGTACGTGTGTGGGTGCGTGCACCTCTTCTCTTTGAGCATGCTTATTTTAAAAGTACAGCCAACCACTCTATCACGCAGTTATTCTATGGGCAAAGAGTATAGGCAGTAATAATGACTAATGAGCCATCAAATCATGAGGCCCACCTTTCTCTATGTTTGACCGAGGAAGCAACCATCATTTCACTCCTCGTTGAATATCGATCCGCTGCTACCTTCGCAAATAAATAAAAAACCGCTCCTACCTCTGCAGCATGGTTAATAAGATATCCATGTCAATCATGATGTAGAAATATCATTCAGTGATACAATAGGGATGGATCTAAGGCTGGTGATTTTTTTACTTTATCTCTTTTTCTTTTTGTCTCATTTACTCATTTTACATATGAGCACGTGTAGAGGATGGCTATTCCTTTCGATGGGACTTCTTCATGGGGTTTAAGACTAAGTAGCTCTAAATATTATTCCTGCTACCCACCACTCTGAATCGTGCCATCTATGATACTCCCATTGCAACAATGAGGTCCACTAGGTCTAGCACGTCCTGCAAGAAGAGACTGCACACAAAACATACATTCTTGTCCTCATACACTACGTACTACTAGTACTACTACTCCTTCTCCTATAAACCTTGCGCTTGCCATCTCAAAATTATTATAACCTTGCACTTGGCTCTTCGCTTCTTCAGGAAGTCGAGCAATGATGGTACTATAGTATATGGTTTTGGCTATCTAAGGCCAAATGAATTGCTGCACGTCCACCATGTGGGCGAGGGTCGAGGGGCGAGGGGCGAGGGAGAGTGCGTACTACTATGTCCGTTTCAATATGGACTACATACAGAGCAAAATGAGTGAATCTACACTCTAAAATACGTCTATATACATCAGTGTTTGGAGTATGTACTAGTAGTTCATATTAAATATGCTAAAAGACATATATTTCAAACAATATGATAATCTCTCTAACCAAGGTAGGGACGAGGAGTATATACGTCTAACAGAGGGAGTAGTATAATTTTCTCCTCGTCTTGCGAGCCACCGCGCGGATGGGTGAGGAAGCGGGCGTAGGCGTAGTAAATCAAGATTCTCCTTGTCCTGCGACTCTGCGAGCCACCGCGCACGTGGGCGGGGGAGAGGGCGTACTAAGCAAGCTTCTCCTCATTCTGTGAGTTGATGAGACATATCAAAACTAGTACAGAGCATCTCTAGTGTATAGAGCCTTGCCTCTAAGGTAGGCCCCACATGGTTTGCCTCTTTTTTGAAATAATGCGTCAAGTCGCAATTTGTTTGTTCACCCGTGGTACACGATCCTCCACCAAGTGGACAACCACTAAACGTGTGAAATTACCACGTGGGCTACCTTTTCATACAGAAATGAGCTCCAACGTGTACCCGCGCGGGTGTGGTTGGGAAAGAGACGGGAATAGGTGCGCCATGTGTGCACCTTGTCTCTCCATGCATGCCCCCACCTACGTGTGTGTGTGAGAGGGAGATACAAACCTAGAGAGATGGGGTGTTATTTCGTGAGTGTTTTTTGTTATGGGGGGATTTCATGAATGTGTTTGTGGGAATATGTGTCGATGATATCTCAAACAAAAATGTGACACATGCAATGTGTGTGAAATAGAGGCCTATCTATATCTATATAGACGGGCGATCCACGAGAAGAGAGGGAGGGGTCATAGATATCGATAGAGTCGAAGAGAGGATCATGTGTGGGTGCGAGATTGATGAAGAGAGCCATAGAAATTGTGTGTGTGTGTGTGTGTATGTGTGCATGTCAAAGATATAGGGCGACTAACCTACCGGAACTCAGAGGGCAGAGGGAAAGCTTGTGTGTGGCAGGGAGACATGATTAGAGCACTCGATGTATTTGTGTGTGTGGGGGGGGGGTACGGGGGGAGGCAGGGACCTAACTAGAGAGGTAGATCGACTCGTATATGTGTTGAGAAGGGATGGTGGTGGAGATAGAGTGCCGGAGGGGTGGCAGAGTTGCTTCTCCGATATGGTGGGAGAGGCCTACTAGACAAGCTGAGGGTAAAACTGCAATATCTAGAAGAGAGGGGATGTGTTTCTGTGTGTGCATGTGTGTGATAAATGTGTCAGGAGGCATGCATGGTGATGAAGGGGACCATATGTGTTTCGCAAGAATACCTAACTAGATCGGTAGATCAATTGTTGTGTATTGAAGGAAGGGAGATACGTAACTAATGAGCTAGATCGATCAGCGCATGGGGAAATCGAGTTATAAACGAACTAGCTAGCTATATGTATAGTGGGAGATCGGTCAGTGTACATCCATTTGTTAGAGGAAAATAAGGCCCAAAGAGACAGTTATAGAGAGAGGTATGGAGCTAGGAGGTGGTGCGAGAGGCCTACTAGATAGGGGGGAGGAGTGTGCGATTGTGAGATGGATGAAAATAGGGGCAAGAGTTTACACGCGTGTGGAACCATATGAGAGACATGAGGCATGGAAAGAGAAAGGAGGAGATGAAAAGTGTGTGTGTCTGTGTGTGTATGTGGTAGGCAGACATCTGTAGAGAGGTTTATCGATCGGTGTATGTCAGAAAGAAGGAGTTGTGGAGACCGTGAGAGAACGACCTAAAGAAAATAATGAATGTGCACGATTGATAGAATGCTGAGGGAGGGGGAGGCGAGGAGGGAATGTGCATGCACGAGAGAAAGTTAGTGCTAGCTACAAAGGTTAGAGGATGTGCGCCGATGATATCTCAAACAAAAATGTGACAGAATGCAATGTGTGTGAAATAGAGGCCTATCTATATCATATATAGAGGGGCCATCCACGAGAAGAGAGGGAGGTGTCATAGATATCGATAGACTCGAAGAGAGGATCAAGTGTGTGGGTGCGAGATGGATGAAGAGAGCCATGAAAATTGTGCGTGTGCACGTCAAAGATATAGGGCGACCGACTACCGGAACATTAGAGCGCAGAGGGCAAGTTTGTGTGTCGCAGGGAAACATGACTAGAGTGCTCGATGTATTGGTGTGTGTGGGAGGGGGGGAGGGGGGAGGTGGAGAGCTCACTATAGAGGTAGATTGACTCGTATATGTGTTGAGAAGGAGAGACCTAGCTATGTCTTGAGGGAGATCGGTCGACATCCATACATAAGTGAAGGACAGAAAATAGGTTGGGACAAAGAGAGAGAGAGAGAGAGAGAGAGAGAGAGAGAGAGAGAGAGAGAGAGAGAGAGAGAGCCAGAGGGGTGGTGGAGTTGCTTTTCGGAGATTGTGGGAGAGGCATACTAGACAAACTGAGGGTACAACTAAAATATCAAGAAGAGTGGGGATGTGTTTCTGTGTGTGCCTGTGCATGATAGATGTGTCGGGAGGCATGCATGGATGATGAAGGGGCACCATGTGTATGGTAGCAGATCTAACTAGATTGGTAGATCAATTGTTGTGTGTCGGAGGAAGGGGAGACATAACTAATGAGGTAGATCGATTGGCGCGTGGGGAAACCAAGTTATAAACGACCTAGCTAGCTATATGTATAGTTGGAGATTGGTCGGTGTACATCCATTTATTAGAGGCAAATAAGGCCCAGAGAGACGGATAGAGAGATAGAGATGGAGCTAGGAGGTGGTGCGAGAGGCCTACTAGATAGGGAGAGGAGTGCGCGGTTGTGAGATCGATGAAAAGAGGGGCGGGAGTTTACATGTGTGTGGGATTGTATGAGAGACATGAGGCATGGACAGAGAAAGAGGAGATGGGAAGTGTGTGTGTATGTGGTAGGACGACATCGCTAGAGAGGTTTATCGATCGATGTGTGTCGGAAAGAAGGAGTTGAGGAGACCGTGGGAGAACGACCTAAAAAAATGAATGTGCACGATGGATAGAATGCCGACGGAGGGGGAGGACGAGGAGGGCGTGTGCATGCACGAGAGAAAGTTAGTGCTAGCTACAAAGGTTAGAGGATTGTGTGGGTGTAAGAGACTAACAAAGATCATAATTCGATATGAAAGTGGATTCATATATTTGAATAAGGGATCATAGTGTTATAGACATATGTATGGATGAATATAGCGGTGATACGCGTGGTGTGGTTTTGGACATGTTATACTATAATGTGATAATGCGTGGTGTTTGCAACTCACAGTTAAATATCGAACAATCTAAACCATACTATATATAGAATAATCTCACATTTTATTTGAATTTGTGATAATGTGTGGCATTTGCAGCGCACACTAAATGTCGAACAATCTAAACCATACTATATATCAAAAAATCTCACGTTTTATTTGAACTTGTGATAATGTGTGGCGTTTGCAACTCATAGTTAAATACTTGTAGGCGTAGGGCGCGGGGCACCATAGATTATGTGATAAACACATTATACATATGAGACATGGTTTAGATTATGAAGATCTAGGTAGAGCTTGAAATGTGTTGTGATTTGAAATCAACATAAAGTGGATTCAAAAATTGAGTTCGAGTTCATATAATACACATAATTCATATCTAATTCAATAGTAATCATGTGGTGTGCTGTGAAGATAATATACAAATGATGGTTTACTTGACAATTATGATGATTGTAGATCTTATTAAAATGGAGAAAGGAATTCAAATGGTTTAACTTGACAACAATCATCATTGTAAATCTTACTCAAATAGAGAAATGAATTCAAATTTAGTTCATATCGAAGCGGTAGTATATATGTTTGGAATGCACTAAAATGTTCATTTGAGTAGGCGGTTGCATGCATTATACACGTAGCAAAATATTTTAATTGACCATAACATGGATTCAAAGTTTTAAATGGAATTTGTGGTGCGAAGTGATTTGGTACACTGCACGGTACTAGACTCTCCTGTGTGATGCGAATTGATTTCTCTTTGTTTTTTTTGCCGAGGGAAGTGCAACTTGATTTGGTACAGTTAACGTTAGGCTTGTCCGAAAATTTCAACCCGCGCCTTGTTATCCCAATATTAAGATATCTCTTTGTCTCGTCGTGTTCCTAAAATTCCCTCCATATCAACCCACGCCTTGCTATCCCAAATTTACAACGCGCGCGAAAACTCCCACCTCCTGCGAAATCCCGACACGTGAAATTCCCGTGATACCCCTTAACCGAAAGAGCCACCAAGTTCAAATTGGTGGGGCTACTTTTGTAACTTACCCCACAATTCGGACAAGCGCGTACTTAAGCCATGGTTCCCCCCTCCCATCCCCTCTGCCCCCATTGGTGAGGCCGCGAAAACTCGTGAAGCCCCACACCCTCCTACGTCCGCCACCTAGACAGAGCCTCTTCCCTCACAACATCATCCACCGCAACAGCTCGACGTCCCTCATCCACTACACTGGATGAGGATCCGTCATTGATCTCGTTCTCCAGTCGGTTCAGCCACCCCATCCTCCACCTCCAAGGAGCTGCCCCGACGTTCGCCTCGTCTTTCGTGCCACCTCCATTCCCACATCGTTGTCTTCACCTGCACCACCGAAAGAGCAACACCATCACCGATTCCTCAGATGAAGCTGAGCCCTAATCGAAGCCACCAAAAAGGTTCTACATTAATTACTGCATTTTCTTCTTGATTCAATCTCATGATGCTGGCGACGCTCGGTCCCGGGCCGCCATGGCGTGGCTCCATCTACAGCGGCATCACCGGCCACTTCCTCCACGACGTCGCTCCCTCGGCGGCGATGTCCACATCAGTCGGAGCTGCTGCTACTACTCCAGCTCTCGCTGGCCCTGCTGCTGTTGCTTCGGCTCTCTCTCGCGCTGTTGCTCTGCTCTTGCGCTTGGTCCCCTTCCTGGTCTGCTCTGGCTCTTGCTCGCGCTGCTGCTCTTTCTCTTGCTCTCGGTCCCTTGCCTGGTCTACTCTGGCTCTTGCTCACGTTGTTACTCTTGCTCTTGCTCGCGCTGCTAGTCTAATCTTGCTTGTGCTGCGATAGTTAAATTTAGTTTCAACTGTTAAGTTCATAGATGAGCGGCTGAAGTATTTTACATCTAGCACTTTTTGTTCATGTATTTTACATCATCTATCAAAGATGCTATTACAATACCACTTTAGGTTAACGTTGTCTCTCTTTTCGTGCTTATGCCTCGCCGTCGTACACCTCACCGGAGCTGCTCCAACGACAAAACCCTCCATCACAGCGGAGCAGTACCCTTGGCTCCATCTCTAGGCTCCTAAGATCTTCCCCTCCTCTGACTGCCACATCAGCCGCAACATCCTCAACGACCAACCCAAAGATGCTTAGATCGACATGGCTCCGCCAAATAGGTTGTGCACTTACTGCATCACTTTTTTACTCAACATGTTATATGTATTGTCCACTGAGCACACGTAGTAACGTGGAATACGATTAGTTCCTCCTATATAACAAGCAGTGAGGTACCAGGCAACTTAGCTATCCGTGATGGACTCTCTCGAAAGCAATCATTATTTATTTCTGCATGTTTTGAGCTGTGCATGTGTAGATGGGCCTGGGAGTTGAGCTAGTAGGGCAGTGGCCTGGGTCCAAAGTAGTACAAGTAGCACAAAAACATTTTTGGAGTGTAGGCTTTTGCCTGTTCAAGCCTACCTACCAGAATTTCTAGAGGTTGAAAGGAAAAGTGAAGGAAAAACATAGGAATTGGAAAGTTTCCTATGGTACTACTATTAATGCATTTGGTTCAAAGGAATGGAGCAAAGGAAAACTGTAGGATTTGTTCCTTTAGTGTCTCTTGCAAAGAAAAAAGCGTAGGAATTTTAATATCCACTTGGCCCTCCTTTTCAAATTCCTATTCATGAAGAATAAGACTAAGTGATAGTAGCATAATAGCATTATAACTGTACATTTTGTTGTGGTTTGACTTAATTTGACTGTGCTTCTTTGCATTCCCGTGACCTTCCAATTCCTGCGAACCAAACACCCAGATTGACAGGAATCCTGTGATTTTAAATTCTCTGTTTTGCACATTGAAAGTGCAATTATTCCTGGGTGGTTTTGGTAATTCCTAACAACATATATCCCATTGAGCTAATGCTACTTCAAGATAAATATGTTAGGAAAGCTCAACGATTGGCATGGCATGGATGAGAAAAGTGGATCCCTCAAAATGCTAAGGACAAAAGGATTGGCTCAAGCTCAAAGCACAAGACTCTACATTTTCTATTTTAGTGATTCAAGATCACATTGAGTCTATAGGAAAAGCCAATACTATCAAGAAGGGATGAGGTGTTGCTCAATGGCTTTCTTGCTCAAAATGCTTAGTGATATGCTCCAAAGCCCTCAACTACTTTCTCATATCCACATATGACCTAAACCAAAAGTCAAACTCGGCCCCGCCAATACTTCCTATCCGGCGCCACCGAGTTCAGATGTCATAGCCACTGCCACAAACCCTAGGCAAATCAGTCTCACCGATAGGGATCTTGGTCTCACCGAGATGGGGTTGTAATCTCTCTATTTCCCTTCGTAACGTTGCGGTCAAACCGAGATGAGCGATCGGTCCCACCGAGATTTATGGGCCAATACTTAAATGGGCCGCTAAAAGGCCAAAACTCAGGTCTGACAACAAATGGCCCATCAGATTTATGGGCCATCCACAGGCTGAAAGACACACTGGGCCGGAAACTAGCCCAACATTTAAATGGGTCGCTAAAAGGCCGAAAGATGTACATCCTGAAAATTGGCCCATTCATTAAATGGACCGTTAATAGGCCGAAATCTCATCGGGCCGATATTGAGCCCAAATATATAGCTGGCTGTTAACAGGCTCGAACTGACGATGGGCTGCAATGGTGCCAAATCTTTAACGGGCCGTTGACGGGCCGAATTGGCACATCTCATATGGGCCGTGGGCTTAAATGGACCTGACACAAGGAGGCCTTATATGGGCTGGCCTGCTAATTTTTACTGGGCCGGCCTCTTCACAGGAATGGGCCTCTGTTCGGCCGTGCCACGTGTCGACGTATCACAGGCGCCTTCCGTCCAATGAGTGGATGACATCTGTCCCAACGATGAGCCGACATGTGTTTCCTCCAGCCAATGATGATTTTACACGTGGAAAATCCCCATTGGTCGGGGCTGTTAATGGGTTATCGGATCTGAAACCCGACCCGATAGCTTAACGATGTTCCGTTACGGTGGATGCCACGTGTCGTTCACCCTTGACGAAAGCACTTCTGTGACGCGCGATTTATCATCATGGAAGTGGACACTTCCGTGATGATAATTTTGGTAATGTCATGGAACACTTCTACGACAGCATAGGTATGACTATCTTGATTCTGTCATAAATTTGTCATGGATGTACATGCATGACAAAAAACGCGACCTATTGTGACAAACACGTATCATCACAAAAGTGTATTGTTTTGTAGTGATGATAGGGCGTGTCATAATAAACGTAATGGTGGAAAATTGCATGCCATTATATCTCGGAATGGCTATGGAAATGCCATAATAGGTAGGTATGGTGGCTGTTTTGAGGAAGGTAATGGTGGGTGCAAGATACCGGTGAAAGTTGCGCGGCATAATAAAGGCTAGCAATGGTGGAAGGGTGAGAGTGCGTATAATCCATGGACTCACATTAGTCATAAAGAACTCATATACTTATTGCAAAAGTTTACTTGCCCTCGAAGCAAAGTACTACTATGCATGCTCCTAGGGGAAGGGTTGATAGGAGTTAACCATCGCGTGATCCCGGCCTCCACACATAAGGAAGACAATTAAAAGAGCACCTCATGCAACAAATTTGTCACACAACTTTTACCATACGTGCATGCTACGAGACTTGCCAACTTCAACACAAGTATTTCTCAATTTCATAATTACCCAATTAGCATGACTCAAACATTACCACCTTTATATCTCAAAACAATTATCAAGCATCGAATTAATCATAGTGTTTAATGCACTTTCTATGATAGTTTTATTATACCCAACTTGGATGCCCATCATTCTAGGACCAATTTTATAACCATAGAAAATACCATGCCATTCTAAATAATATAAGTGAAGCATGAAAGATCAATAATTTCTACAAAATTAAGCCACCGCCGTGCTCTAAAATGATATAAGTGAAGCACTAGAGCAAAAATTGTCTAGCTCAAAATATATAAGTGAAGCACATAGAGTATTCTAATAAATTCCAAATCATGTGTCTCTCCCAAAAGGTGTGTACTGCAAGGATGATTGTGGTAAACTAAAAATCAAAGACCCATATCATACAAGACGCTCGAAGCAAAACACATATCATGTGGTTAATAAAAATATAGCTCCAAGTAAAGTTACCGGTAGACGAAGACGAAAGTGGGGATGCCTTCCGGGGCATCCCCAAGCTTAGGATTTTGGTTGTCCTTGAATATCTTGGGGTGCCATGGGCATCCCCAATCTTAGGCTCTTGCCACTCCTTATTCCATAGTCCATCAAATCTTTACCCAAAACTTGAAAACTTCACAACACAAAACTCAACAGGAAATCTCATAAGCTCCGTTAGTGCAAGAAAGAAAAACCACCACATAAGTTACTATAATGAACTCATTTTTATTTATATTGGTTTTAAACCTACTTTATTCCAACTTCTCTATGGTTCATACCCCCCGATACTAGCCATAGATGCATCAAAATAAGCAAACAACACACGAAAAACAGAATCTGTCAAAAACAGAACAGTCTGTAGAAATCTGTAACTTTCGAATACTTCTGAAACTCTAAAATTCCTACCAAAATAGGAAGCCCTGGTGAATTTTTCTATTGATCTACTTCAAAAAGAATCAACTCAAAATCAAGTTCCTGTGATTTATTAAAATTATTCTTGTGCGTGCAAAAGTTTCTGTTTTTAGCAGAATCAAATTAACTATCACCGTAAGTTATCCTATAGGTTCTACTTGGCACAAACACTAATTAAAACATAAAACCACATCTAAACATAGGCTAGATGAAATATTTATTACTAAACAGAAGCAAAAATCAAGAAACAAAAATAAAATTGGGTTTCCTACTAACAAGCACTATCGTTTAACGCCCCTAGCTAGGCATTGAGATTTCAATGATGCTCACATGAAAGACAAGAGTTGAAGCATAAAGAGAGCATCATAAAACATGTGATAAAACACAATTAAGTCTAACATACTTCCTTTGCATAGGTTTTATATAAGCAAACAAATTATCACGGTAAGCAAAAACTAGCATATGCAAGGAAGAAGACGATAGCAATCTCGACATGAAGAGAGGTAATTTAGTAACATGAAAATTTCTACAACCATATTTTCCTCTCTCATAATAATTACATGTAGGATCATAAGCAAATTCAACAAAATAGCTATCACATAACATATTCTCAACATGATCCATATGCATGCAAAGTTGACACTCTTCCAAGATAGTGTGATTAACATTAACTAAAGTCATGACCTCTCCAAACCCACTTTTATAAAAAATATCATAAGATTGAACATAGTCCAAATATGTGGGATCTAAAGTTGACACTATTCCAAACCCACTTTCAATATTATTTCAAACACTATTATGAATCTCATATTCATCACAGGGCTTAAATAAATTTTCAAGATTATAAGAAGAATCACCCCAATCATTATCATTGCAACAAGTAGTAGACATAGCAAAACTAGCATCCCCAAGCTTAGGGTTTTGCATATTATTAGCACAATTTACATCAAGAGAATTTATAGTAATATCATTGCAATCATGCTTTTGATTCAAGGAACTATCAAGTATGGGTGCAATAGCAATAATCTCATGTTTAACATAAGGAACTATAGCAAATTCATCTCCATAAATATTGGCATCATGGCCACAAGAATAGCAAGCATCATGTTCATCAAGGGATATTTCAATCAAATCATCGGAATCTTAATTATCAATAGATTCATGCATATTATTATTTTCTTCCAAAGGAACGGTCATTCTCTTAATAAATTCTTTGACGTAGACATTATGAGCATAGTTTTCATAGCAATATTTAAGTATGTCAAAATTTTCAGATTCGTAGAGAGTAATATCATAATTTTCAATTAAAGAAGCAACTTCATAAGCACCCTTAAAAGCAACAAATTCTTCAATTTGTTTGATATCATAGTAACTATAAACACCCTTTGCATAAGAAGATAAGATTTAATTATCATTAAACTCACATAGGTAGGGAAGGAGTTTTTTAGGGTTCTTAGAGCAACAAGTAAAATCATAAATTTCACAAAGATTCCAAGCATAAGATAGCAATATGTTTAATTGATTCAATAAGAGTCTCCCTTTTTCAGACAAACGGTGATGCACAAAATGAGCATGCTCATCTAAAGATTTCCCATCAACTAGGCTAGTTGGGGTTTCTGCACGAGCGCATAAGGATCAAAGATGATCCAAGTAGAACACTTTAAGTGGATCCATATCAATAGATTTTTAGCAAGCAAAGATGCAAGCAAATATAAGGCACATGGTAACACAAGATCGAACGGAAGAAGGGCGAAGAAAATGACAAAGGTGGAGTGGGGGAGAGGAAAACGAGAGGCAAATGGCAAATAATGTAATGCGAGGGAGATGAGTTTGTGATGGGTACTTGGTATGTCTTGACTTGGGCGAAGACCTCCCCGGCAATGGCGCCATAAATTCTTCTTGCTACCTCTTGAGCACTGCGTTGTTCTCCCTTGAAGAGGAAAGGGTGATGCAGCAAAGTAGCATAAGTATTTCCCTCAGTTTTTGAGAACCAAGGTATCAATCCAGTAGGAGGCTCCTCACAAGTCCTTCGTACCTACACAAACAAACAAGAACCTCGCAACCAACGCGATAAAGGGGTTGTCAATCCCTTCACGGTAACTTGCAAAAGTGAGATCTGATAGAGATAATGAGATAAGATAAATATTTTTGGTATTTTTATGATATAGATTGTAAAGTAAGATTGCAAATAAAAGTAGATGGGAAACTTGTATGATAAAAGTTAGACCCGGAGGCCATAGGTTTCACTAGTGGCTTCTCTGAAGGTAGCATAAGTATTACGGTGGGTGAACAAATTAATGTCGAGCAATTGATAGAAAAGTGCATAGTTATGAGAATATCTAGGCATGATCATGTATATAGGCATCACGTCCGCAACAAGTAGATCGAAACGATTCTGCATCTACTACTATTACTCCACACATCGACCGACTCCTGCCTGCATCTAGAGTATTAAGTTCATGAAGAACAGAGTAACGCATTAAGAAAGATGACATGATGTAGAGGGATAAACTCAAGCAATATGATATAAACCCCATCTTTTTATCCTAGATGGCAACAGTACAATACGTGCCTTGCTGCCCCTGCTGTCACTGGGAAAGGACACCGCAAGATTGAACCCAAAGCTAAGCACTTCTCCTATTGCAAGAAAGATCAATCGAGTAGGCCAAACCAAACTGATAATTCGGAGAGACTTGCAAAGATGACCAATCATACATAAAAGAATTCAGAGGAGATTCAAATATTTCTCATAGATAAACTTGATCATAAACCCACAATTCATCGGATCTCGACAAACACACCGCAAAAAGAGTTACATCGAATAGATCTCCAAGAAGATCGAGGAGAACTTTGTATTGAGATTCAAAGAGAGAGAAGAAGCCATCTAGCTAATAACTATGGACCCGAAGGTCTATGGTAAACTACTCACAACTCATCGCAGAGGCCTTGGAGATGATGTAGAGGCCCTCCATGGTCGATTCCCCCTCCGACGGAGCACCAGCGAAGGCTCCAAGATGGGATCTCGTGGATACAGAAGGTTGCAGTGGTGGAAATAGTTTTTCGTGGTGCTCTTGGATGTTTTCAAGGTACGTGGATATATATAGGTGAAGGAGGTAGGTCAGGGGAGCCACGAGGGGCCCACGAGGGTGGGGAGCGTGCCCACCCCCTAGGGCGTGCCCTCCTGCCTCGTGGCCGCCTCGGCTGCTTCTTGACGGCCACTACAAGTCTCCTGGGTTGTGTTTGTTCCAAAAAGATCGCCCCCGAAGGTTTCATTCCGTTTGGACTCCGTTTGATATTCCTTTCCTTGGAAACACTGAAATAGGCAAAAAAACAGCAATTCGGGTTGGGCCTCCGGTTAGTAGGTTAGTCCCAAAAATGTTATAAAAGTGTAAAGTAAAGCCCATAAACATCAAAAACGGGTAATATAATAGCATGGAACAATAAAAAATTATAGGAGAGAATTCCTTATTTAACATTGTGCTTAAATTTTATGCCTTATTTGACATCGACAAATAATTTCTTCCCTATGTAACAACGAGTCTAAATTTTATGCCTTTTATGACACTTCTGTCCATTTTGAGCCTAAACGACACTTGAAAATACCATTTTGCCCCTCATGTGGTATGTTTGTGCCCGCGTGCTGTTTGATGATTTTTTTACCATCTTTATTAATAATAATTATATTATTATTTATTGCATTTTCATATGGAGCTCACATAATCCATTTTGAATGTCTAAATTTTTTTAGTGCACGGTCTCCACGGGAGAATATATGTACTTGTAGGTACATGATATAGTAGATGCATACACTAGATGGTCTATCATTAGCTGTGTACATGGTGCATGGAAAAATTGCCCACGTACAATTGCACGCATGCATCGAAGGCCATGCACACGGCAGTAGCATGTACATGGCTTATGGCTCTAGCCGGTGTACGCATACACTTTTGAATACCCACACGTCTGTGCTGCACGTACACAATACACATAGCCATGTATGTATATTTGTTCGGGTATTTGTGTACCGGCTGCTGCGGGGACATATACATATTTAAATTCCCACGTACCCACGCTAGCTAGCTCTATGTGCTCTTACAATGGGATCAATGAAATACTTGTTCGGTTATTCGTGTACCGGCTGCCGCGTGTACGTGCGTGTTTGTGTGCTATTGCTGCTCCGTGTGTGCTGCTGTGCGTGTGTGATGCATGCACGTGTGATGCTGCATGCGTGTGTGCTACAGTGTGTGTGTGCGTGTGCGTATATGCTGCTGCGTGTTTGCTACTGCCGATGCGTGTGTGCGCTATTGCCCCGCTGATGTTGTGCGTATGCTACTGCCTCACACACATATATCATATGAGGGGCAAAAGAGTCTTTTCAAGTACCATTTGGGCTTAAAATTGACGAAAGTGTTATAAAGGGCATAAAATTTTAGACTCGTTGTTAGATAGGGAAAAAAAGTTTTTCAGTGTTAAATAAGGAAACGAAATTTAAGATAGTGTTAAATAAGGAATTGTTTCAAATTATAGATAAGTTGGAGACGTATCAGTTTGTACCGCTCCAGCTGCGCTGTTTGGTCACCCCAGCTCAGCTGGTACAACAATAGAAGGGTCCACCACAGCAGGGATCCGCCCTCTAGACTATCTTTCGCCGCCTCAGATCTTCTTCCCCGCCGTTGGCAACCACGACAACTGCATTACCTTTATCAACTGAGTAGATGACCTCGAGGACTACACGAGTCCGCAAGAGAGGTTGCACTCTTTTGTGTCTGCTTACGTTATGCATCGCTTAATATTACATGCTACTTTATCGTCCTGTTCACCGATTAGACTCTGAGTCAGCTCCAAAATAATGCTCAAACTTGAGTTTTTAAATGGTTGTGGGGTACATATTAGGGCCGCAATCAGTAGTATGTGTCTATTGTCTGGTTAATCTCTGGTGTCTAGTATGAGTTTCATGTCGGGTGGGAAACAAACAGTAAAAAATCCATTATCTGTATTTTTTATGAAGCCATTATCTACCTGCTATCATTGGTTTTGGGTCTATCTGTACAAACTCCTTGATTCAACTCCACAATCTTGTCGGAGGCTCCCATGTGACACCTAACCAATCTAGGAGACACCACTCTCCAAAAGGTAATAGATGGTGTGTTGATGATGAACTCCTTGCTCTTGTGCTTCAAATGATACTCTCCCCAACACTCAACTCACTCTCATAGGATTGGATTTGGTGGAAAGATGATTTGAGTGGAAAGCAACTTGGGGAAGGCTAGAGATCAAGATTCATATGGTTGGATTGGAATATCTTGGTCTCAACACATGAGTTGGTGGCTCTCTCTTAGAAAATGGGTAGTGGAAGTGTAGGCACGTTCTGATGGCTTTCCTCACGAATGAGGAGAGGGTGGAAGGGTATATATAGCCTCCACGCAATATCTAACCATTACACACAATATACCAAACTCGGTGGGACCAAATCAGAAAACTCGGTCGAACCGATTTAGTACATAATGTGACCGTTAGGCAATTTCGGTGGGACCGACATGTCAACTCGGTGGGACCGATATCATTAGGGTTTAGGCCATAACGTAATCTGGGTTTGACCGATTACACAAACTCGGTTGGACCGACTTTGGTAATAAGCTAACCAGAGAATTGGTCGGGCAAACTTGGTGGGACCGATTTGCTCGTCTCAGTGGGACCGTAGCGTTTAGAAAAGGAAACAGAGAGTTTGCATTGCAGACTCAATGGGACCGATCACTCATCTCGGTCGGACCAAAACTTTACGAAGGGAAACAGAGAGTTTGCAACCCCATCTCAGTGAGACCGAGATCCCTCAGTGGCCATGTCAACTGAACTCGGTGGCGCCGGATGGATCAAATCAGTGGGGCCAAGTTTGACTTTTGGTTTGGGACATATGTGAATATCAGAAAGTGGTTGAGGGCTTTGGAGCATATCACTAAGCATTTTGAGCAAGCAAGCCATTAAGCAACATCTCATCCGCTTTTAATAGTATTGGCTTTCCTATAGACTCAATGTCATCTTGGATCACTAAAAATAGAAAATATAGAGTCGTGGACTTTAGAGCTTGAGCCAATCTTTTGTCCTTAACATTTTGAGGGGTCCACAATCCTAATCCATGCCATGCCAAACGTTGAACTTTCCTGAAATATATACCTTGAAAGGGCATTAGTTCAATGAACTATATGTTGTTAATCATTTCCAAAACCACCCAGGGATAGTTGCACTTTCAATCTCCCCCTTTTTGGTCATTGATGACAACATATAGATCAAAGCTTCGACAAATGATAATAAGATTGAAATACATCATCGCTTTGAGAAGTATGTGATAAGCAAGAGCTCCCCCTAAATTTGTGCATTATTTAAAATTTGCTTTGGAATGCAAATGCACAATGTGTTAGGATCATGGGTCACTCTTCCGTGTCACATACATCTTGGTGGAGCACTCAAAATGATAACAATTGAAAACATGCACTCATCACCAAGCAAAGTGAATGACCATAAGTGGATATAAGGTATGATATCATTTAAGCACACATTAAGGTAGCATATGATCAAACACATAATCATCCAAGTATCTCACAAAAGACATAGTGTATCAAGCAAACACACAATACAGTATCAAGCAAATAAAGTGCAAAGAGAGACAAAAACAACACACTCTCTCTCGAAGGCTATGATCTATACATATTTCTCCCCCTTTGGCAACAAGTTACCAAAAAGTTAAAAATATGCATAGTGCTATTCGTCTCTCAGGCTTGGTCTTCATGAGGTGGTGTAGAGATGACGCCAAGGACAAAAGCTTCTGTAGATATAGCTGGAGCTGGTGGAGTGGCTACTGGAGGTGGCACTGAAGCTGTGGCTGCTGGTGCAGATGTAGTGGCTCTAGTATCTGGAACAGGCACTGCAGCAGACCTCTGACTTCTTGGCACTCTTGTGAAAGCATACGTAGTAGACTTGCCTTTCTTCTCCTCTACCTCCTCCTGGAGTTGCTTAACTACTGACTGTATCTCAGTTACTTTGACATCAAGATCGTACAATTTCTGTTCAATGATCCTCTCCAAACTCTCCTGATTTTGAGTCAGGGTGGCCAAGCCCTTCTCAATCCTCAAGGTGGATTGGATCAGATATCCAAGCTGATCTTGCTTACTCTATAAGAACACCTGAGATGCCTCTTCAGCACTTGACATCTTTGCAGCTTTCTCTGCCCTTGACTTCTCTCTCTGCTCATGTCCTTGCACTGAGGAAGGATCTTTCTTATCCATAACAACAAATGTTATCCTCAAAATCTAGCTTGAGAGGTAGATGCTCCTTGTCCAACAAATAAGTTCATGTGCCCATCTTGGAGTTGATGAGCACCTGAATTTGTGGAGAATACCCACAAGACCTCTTCTGATCTGCAGCTGTCTTCTTGATTGTTTCCACAATCAAACTCATCACTTTGAACTTTTGAGGAACATCAAATATGTGCAGCAAGTTGATGGAATGTCCTCTTATCATTCTGTGATCACCAGACTTAGGCGGAAGAGTATGCCTCAGGATGGTATTGATTGTAGGCAGCCCTGACAATAAGTGCTTCACTGAGCCAAACTTGTGAGTTTCCAGGCCTGCATCAGGAATTTCCTTGTACATACCTGCCATTGAGTTATGGTCTTTCTTCTTCTTGGCATACACATCCAAGTCATCCTCATGAGCTTCTGGGGCATTTATCAATCTGGCCCATTCATCTACAGTGGACTGGTACCTAGTACCTTCTGACATCCATGCGATTCTGCCATCAAGATAAAAGTGAGCAGTGGAGTAAAATTTCATGATCAGCTCATCATTCCATTTAGTGAGCTTCTGGACAACAAACTTGTCCACTTCACAAGCTTTGAAGCTATCATAGACACCTGCGAAGTGATCTTCATTTTCTCTAATGTATGTCCAGTCAACCCATCTCATGTCACATACTATGGGCTTCTTATCAAGCAGAATAGTCTCATAGAAATCTTGTTGTTCCTTAGTGTGGAACCTGTAATCCACCACAGTTCTCCTCCTTACAGCATATGGGTCATTCTTCCTCCACAGTCTTAGACCCGCATCCTTCCCGATTCTCATATCCTCTGCCACAGGATGTGTATCATTGTGGTCTAGAATCTTTGGTTTGAGCTTCCTTAGCACTTGGGCTGGAACTTCTTCTTCAACTTCAGGCACTGGGGCCTTGTTCTTCTCCTCAGCAAGAATGTTTCTTGTACTACTCTTAGGTGCAGACTTGGTGGCTGGAGCAGGAGCTTTGGGAGCAGATTTGGGCTTAGCAGCAGCCCCTGACTTAATTACATCTCCCATTAGCTTCTGTACCTTAGGTGCTGGAGCAGCATCCTCTTCCTCTTCATCATCAGATCTCACCATAGTAGACTTTCCAAGTACTTTAGATGTTGTGGTTCTTGCTCTCTTCTTCTTCTTGTCCTCACCAGCTGCCTCTTCATAAGATTCAATTGTGAATTTCATGGTTTCTCATGTGGTAACTTTCCCTGGCTTGGATGTAGGCACTCTCTTTGCTGGTGCCTTTCTGTTCATGCCTGGCTTAGTGGATGCAGCAGTGCCAAACTCCTTCTTCACCACTCTCTTCTTTGAAGTGGCCTCATCCTCAGCTGCAATATAGTATAAATCTTCTAAATCTGAAGTTCTCTTCTTTCTTGCTTTAGTAGCTGCCTTGGGCAAGTTACTAGGTGTGCTCCTGCTGCCCGCATCATAGCTGCTGGAGGGACTAGTGCCCTCACTCAACTGCTCTTGCTGTTCAACCTGTTCTAGCTGTCACTCTGGTCAGACATCTTGCAGGAAAACTGTCAGCAAACCCTGTGAATAGGTTGTAAATGAGGTAGAGTAGATCAGCATCACAAAGTACAGATGTTTTTCAAAACAAATTGAGTCAAAAACTTAGTTTAGTTCTCTACAGAAGTGATCTCGGAGCTACCGAATTGACAAACTCGGTGATACCGAAGCAACACTTCGAACCTAAACTAGTGCACTCGGTCAGACTGAGTCACAGTTCGGTGGCACCGAGATTGCTAGGGTTTCACAGAATCTTGAACTCGATCACACCGATTTGCAATTTTCGGTCAGACTGAAAAGTGCATGTGCAATGGCCTAAGCCGAATCGGTGAGACCGATTTCTACATTTCGGTCGGTCCGAGATGAGTTCTGCGGACAGCTAACCCTAAAATTTTGGAATCAATCTAGGTCTAAGGAAGATTTAGCTGGATAGATAAATCTCATTCGTGGCAAGAATCATGGCACTCTCCTTGTGCTTGGAATTGGAGTTAAAAAGACATCACAAGGGGTCGAACACATACCCTAGAACGGCAGTGACGGCGGAGCACAATCCGTCGACGGCGATAGAATCCAATGGCGGGAGGTCGCTGGCAGCGAGAAAATGATCTGGAGACCCGAGGTGGCAGAGAAGGATACACGGGCGCTAAGGGGATTTGAAGTAATTTCCAAAATCTCACTCGTGGGTATTTATATCCCGACCCTATCGGTGTGACTGAGTGGAACAACTCGGTGGCACCGAGATTGCAGAATCGCAAGCAGTTGCTGCAACTCGGTGTGACCGAAGTGTTCAAATCGGTTGCACCGAGATGAAAACCTAGATCAACTTAGTGAACTCGGTGTGACCGAAATAGATGTCTCAGTCAGACCGAAATGCACAAAGAGGTTTTCGAAGTTTAAGTCTATGACGAATCGAGGAGTCCGAGTGCTCCTCACACAGAGTGGTTCAAATCTGACTTGATCAAACTTTGTGATGTAGCATGAATAGAGTTTGAGACGAGAAAAACACAGATAGCTAGAGAAGGTTCTTAGGCATTCTTGTCCATCCACTTGGCAAAATAAAAAAAAGAAACCAAGCAAACAAAACAACAAGTGGATGTCCTTGAATGAGTAAAATATGCAAACGACATGCTCACACAATAAAATGGCAAATGAAACATGTGACAAAGCATGCACAACCAATTCTAGCATCTATCAAACAATTGGCGATGACTAGGTCATCTATATATGAGTATATTGACTTAGGAGTCAAATGAGAAGATTTGATCATAGGTCATATGAATTGTTTAAGCACAAGTGGGGTTACCACTTTTACGTAAAGCATTGTTGTGTTCACGCCATTAGAATTGCTTTAGCTCAATTCTTTAGAGTAAAGCTCCCCCTAGATGTGAGATCCCCCCTTAAGAGGGATAACTATCCTTGGGTTTTGTCGATGATGACTTCATGTAGGTGTTGAAGATATGGATGCTCAATGTTGTTGTAGATCATTTTGGAGCAATCCATTTGAGTGAGTTGCACTTTCAATACCTACACGGGGTAGTCCCACAAGGATCAAACAAGGATATCCATAGACATAGAGTGATGCACACACAAGATGATGTCCATGAAAGCATTAGGTTACCTTGTCCCTTATCTTACCAACAAGAGGGTTTGTGACTCCTTGAACTAGTGCAAGATGTGGAAGTAGATTGCACTTGTCCTTGCCAAAATGATACGAGTGAAGTATATTGGCGGAGTCACCCTCAAGAACTCTAGTCCTTCTTCTTTGGGATCCACCTCATCTTGATGGGAATCCTTGGGGTTGTAGTGGAACTTGATGAAGTAGAACTTGATGTAGTATTGGGAACCCACTTGACCAAGGCCTTGGGAGCTTCTTCAAATGCATCAATCTCCTCTTGAAGCTTGTCCTTGCCTTTTTGCTTGTGGTCTTGTGGTGGAAGATCATCTTGAGCTTGTGTCCCTTGGAAAGAAGTAGGATCATACTTCTCTTGTTAGGGAACAAACTTCGTCTTGGGGTATTGATCTTCTTCCCACTCAACTCCATTGGCACTGAACTTTCGTTCAAAACCAACACCTTGATTCTTACGATGCCTTCCTTGCTTGCGTACAATTTCCTCAAATTGCTTACTTCCAGCAAGACTCTTGTAGACACCCTTGTCTATAATTCCCTTCAATAAGCTATTTTCTTGCTCAAGTGTAACTTGGCTAAGAGAATCATTAGTGGAATCAAGAGAACTACTAAAAGTAACAACGTTGGATTTAGCAAAATTATTGTTACTACTAGAAGAAGAATCTTTCTTACTTTTGTTGCTAGATTTTGCTTGTGGCATGTAAGTAGACAAGTGTAAATGCCTGACAATGTAATAAGAACTTTTCTTGCGACGATCATCATTGATTTCCTTTAAAAACTCATGCTCTTGCTCAAGGTTGAGCTTTTCAAAGCGTGACTTCTCATGAGTGTTTAAAAGTTCTCGATGATCTTCCAAGGTAGTTTCATGAGCTAACTTAAGAGTGTTTAGTTATTTAGTTAGATGCTCAATGTTCTCCTTATCATTGTCATTCATTTTATCTTGATTAGCATGATTAATTGACATTTAATCATAGTATTCATCACGAGATTTGTCAACAAGTAAATCATCATCACGTAACAGTCATCTTCATCACTATTGAAATCAACATACTCGGGGTGTGATACCTTTGGGACTTTAGCCATGAAGCATCTTCCAATTCCTTCATTTGGTGAGTCAAATATGTCGTAGGAGTTGGTTGACACAAGTGCTAGACTGGCAACACCTTCATCTTGAGTATATTTGGACTCGGAGTGATCGCTTCTCTCAGAGTGATGGTCGGAGTCGGAGCCGATACCCACTCACCAACATGAGCTTGATGTCTTTGCTTTGTGTAGTTCTTTGATGATTTGTCCTTCCTTTCCGAATCCTTGCTTCTCCGGGAGGTTATTTGCTCATAACGATCATCTCAACTCCTCCTCTCTCTTGGTGGTGATTCTTTTCTTCTACTTCTTCTTTTAGGTGAATCTTCTCTCCTTTTGTAAGGAGCTGTACACTCATTGGAGTAGTGTCCGGGTCTTCCACAGTTGTAGCAATTACATTCACGACTCAAAGATCTTTTGTTATTGTAGGACCTTCACTTGGAGCTTCTTTCCTTGCTTCTACTCTTGTAGAACTTGTTGAAGTTTTTCACCATTAAGCTCAATTCCTCATTGAAGGTTTGTTTCTCACTTGATGATGTAGGAGCATCACATGAGGCTTTGTAAGCACCACTTGGCTTGTTGTGAAGCTCTTCCTTATCCCTGAGTGACATCTCATGAGCGATAATTCTTTTAATGACTTCCGTTGGCTTGAGATCTTTGTAATTGGGCATCATTTGGATCAATGTGCACATGGTATCATATTTTCCTGTGGGGACCCCGACTCATAAGTCGTGATCACCGAATGCACGTGTACAGTGATCCCAGAGATCAATGCTCACTGAACACACAGAAGCTGAATAACAAGAGTCTTACATCCATACATACCGTCTTACATAAATTATGACCATTATTGTCAAGTATTGAGTATAACATTGCAACGGAAATCTTCGTCAATAACTTGGACCCATGCCATCTACCTTAACCCTACAGGCATTCTGACTAGGAAGCATCCTAGCTCGCATGTTCGTCACCAAGGTACTCTTCAATATATCTTGTCTTTCATGCCTGGCCAATAAAATAACCACTGGCAAGCCAATGAGTACTTTGAATGTACTCGCAAGCAACCCAAGAGTGATAACAAAATAATTATGCAAAGCTCTACTACTTAGTTGGCATTTTTGCAGAAAGCTAGTTTTTTTCTGATGCAAGTATGATCAACATTTACCAGGGACATGAACGCATCTGCAGCAAGTATCAAGAGGTTACAAACATCAGCATCGAGAAAGATTTATGAACAAATCATGCTCAAGCTCATCATGACTTCCTCATGAATCACATCAACAATATCACCAAACGGTGTTGCTTTTCAAAAACATATGGACATAGTCTAAGCAGCGCCACCCAACTGTCCTTGACTGTGGACATGGCTATTTGAATAGTTTTACACTCTGCAGAGGTTGCACACTTTACCCACAAGATCCGGGAAGCTTTCATGTCATCCATGATCCCGCAGTACCTCAAGTACTCGGGGGAAGCACCCGATCACTATCTTTCCCTAGGCGACACTAACATAGGGTCCACTCGTTGGTACACGGCCTTTGTGTATAAACATCAAGATCTTGGGACTCTACCCTTGCCATTATCACACATACACGCAGGGACCAATGGTGTGTCCGGTGCCCTGTGAAAACAGTCATGGCCACCTATCCAAGCATGACCCCGTCCCGAGAGTTAACTCATGTCACCCCCGTCACTAGTAATGTGGGCACCATGCTAGTATTGGCCTAGGTAATCAATAATGCCCTTTCCCATAAAAGGGTAGAGTGGTTGGGCATGTAGGGTTGGGACGGTTGACAAATCTTAAATATAATCTGTCTCTGTAAACAACATATATTCACTTGCTTCGGCACACCACTTCTCCACCAAGTAGTGACCTAGTTAATCACCATTTCCCAAGGGCATTAGTGGCACCCACTAGGGCTATTTGCAAGTATGTCAAACCACATTTGTTTCTTTTCATGCATAACCCTGAGCCATTTTGCATAGCCAACTACTATAGCATATTTCTACAATCCACCAACACAACACTGAACAAGGATAGAGTCATGAATAATGCAAGTGTCAACGGGGTATGCAACGAAGGCAACCTAGCAAGGTTGCCATGCATTCAACAACAACGGAAAGAAATGCTATTATGATTAAAAGGTTCATCATGGTCAAAGGGATGCTTGCCTGGTTCATCAGAGTCTTGAAATTTTCTGGTCCTTCTCCAAGTACTCCATCTACTTCGTCAACTAACACCGTAAACAATCACAATAAGCAACACAACAAGGAAAAAATAAAAGTGCTCTAAAAATGTGAGTTGGACTTTTCTAGGATACCTTTGGTCATATGAGGAATGACCAACGTGGTTTCATTGGGATTTGGTCTATGGATATCTCTGAACATTTCAATATGATGGAATCAATGGTTTTGTGGATTTGCAAGAAGTGTACGGAAATATTATTTTGAAAAATGAGCAAAGACACCCATTTAACAAGGAATGATTTTTGAAGTACCTAGGAGTTGGTTTCACTGGATTTGGAGTTCAAATGATTTTTCTATGAATTTGCAAAGTTGGCTATACATGAAGAAATAGACCATTATTTGAGGTGGCACAAAAAGTATTAGTAAAATTGTTCAAAAACTAAGTTTTGAACTTATAAGCATCTAGGAATTTTAATCATGGAATTTGGATAAAAAAATGGGCTCTCTGTGATTTTCTAAAGTTCATCACAGAAATGGAAAAACAAGATTTGATAAATGTTCGTGAAGAAAAAGTTTGTGGAAAAATGTGCAAATTGCTCCATGAGATAGATCATGATTTTATGAGCTACTAGAAATTTTAATCATCAAATTTGGAGGTAATATGAGTATTTGGGAGATTTTACAAGTTTTTGGAAATTGAAAAGACAAAGGAGGGGGGGAGTTATACCTATATTGGGCACTGGGGGCAGCATAGCGCCGCAGCGCACTGGGCTGGCCCAGCGGCTCGGCCATGCGGATGATAGGGCGATGTCAAAGGCGAGACAGGGCGAACCCGCCTCCACTTGCCAGCGTGGCCCGGTGGCTGGATCACTGACGAGAGGGGCCAGCTTGCAGGTTCGTCCGCTACCTCCCACGCAGGTGTGACGGGAGACAGAGAAGGTGTTCGGCGCTGGCTGCCGGCGCTCTACGGCGTCTCCGGCGACACTCCGCTCACCGACTGCCCAGGAGGGAGTGGCGCATCTGGCGAGGTACTCAACGGAGGCAGGGGTGGTCGGATGCGAGCGGTGCATCGCCCACGGCGGACGGAGGCGACGGTGAGGTTGGGGCACAGGGAGGCAGGCACGGGGAGGATGAAGCGGGGTGCGGGAGAGCTCCATGATGGTGGTGGGGATGCAAAGCAGCCTATTGGTGGAGAGGAGGGGGCTAGGACAACAAGAATTTAGGCGATGGTTGGCGGCTCAGCTTCGGCCATGGACGAGGTTGGAGGGCACGGGAGGAGGTGCGGATTGGTCTAGGGGATGAACGGGAGAGGGAGAGAGCAAAGGGTATCAAGAGGGAGGTCAGGGGCGGCCTTATATGGCGAGACCATGACTCATCGTGGACGTGGCACACGGGTAGCCAGGGCAACAGCTCGGGCAGCTAGAAGGGAGGGAGAGGGGCTGTCTATGGCATTCGTGGGAGTTGAGTAGGGCACCAGGAATAGAGAGAGGGAGCGGGGCGAGCTCCTGGTGGAGCCACGAGCTCGCACGCGCAATGGCGGGCTCGGGCGGCTTTGGGCACGCGCTGCTGGAGGTGAGAGAGAGGGAGAGAGGAGGGGGCCAGCACGGTGGCGTGTTGGGGACGTCGAGGCACCTTGACTGGCGCGTGGGTGAGGCTCGAGTTGGTGGGGGAGCATGACGTCAACGGTCCGGTGCTCTGCCAGGCGCTCTAGAGCGCACAAATGGCTGGCATCCGTGGCTTTTCCGCGCGCACTCGCGCATCCACTTGTATCTAGGCTGCAAGGGGAAGTAAACGATGGGAGAGTGGCATTGGATGCCCTGGGGAGCTAGTAGAGGAGAGGAGGGGTGGAGAGAGAGTGAAAATGTTGTTGTCCAGAGAAGATAAGTGGATCCCTGCCCCCCTTCATCGTTGCCTCTTGGGTAGGGAAGCACACCAGAGGTAGAGGGGGACTAGGAGGGGTTGTGGTAAAAAGGAGAACTCATGGTGATTAGTGGAAGTGGTCAAATTGGTGTTTTTAGAAAAATGGCAGAAGGTGTTTGTTGTTGATTTGGGCAAGAATATTAACTCCTCTTCTTATAAGGCTTGACAGGGCCAAATGGCATGAGAAAACAAGTGGTTCCACCAAGATTGAGTCCATTTGGGCAAAGCTGCCAATTCAACTTTTTTAAACCCTAAAAATCAACAGAAATGGACTTTCCAAGATTTAGCCATGCAAATCTATTCTCCTTGATGCACCACTTGGTGTAGTGTCATAATTTGAGGTTCTGAACATGTCCATAAATGTTGAGATGAAAAGGAGAAAGTTGCCAATGTAGAGTTGTTCAAATTTGGTTCTGGACAGGAAGGGTTTTGGGGCACGTTGATCAAGTTAACTTGTTCTCCAAGTTGTACCACTTGGTCTAGATGAATAATTAGACCATTTGAGCATGTTCACAAATTTTTAGAACATTTGGACATGTTTGACAATGTAAAGTTGCTCAAACTTCAAAATGGACAGAAATGGTTTTGAGGGGATTTCATGGGGTTATACTATTCTCCATGACATGAGACTTGGCAAGATCACCAAATAGGGTATTTACGACAAGCTAGAATTTTCTTGGAAGTTCTATAGAATATTTCCTTTGTAAATATTTCAAAAGCTTGAAATATCTAGAAAGGGTTTTTGAGGGATTTAACCAATATTTTGAACATGACCATGTGTTGAAACTCTTATATATGGACAATATATGTCCACTGAGTTTCCCTAGGTTTACCCAAATATTTGTAAAGCATTAAAATAATTTTAACCTATTAAAGACCATTTCTAGCCTAAAGAAAAAGCCTTTAAATAAAATAGGAAAACAATTTTTAAAATTATATTTTTGTGGTTTTTGGTAGTCCGATACCTAATAGGAGTCAAACATACTCTTCGAAAGATTTTTCATACCCCAAATCAAGTACTTGAAGTGCAAACCTCAATTCAGGGGTTTTGGAAAACTAAATTTAGAAAATACTTTTTGGCCAAAATATTTTTGTAAGAAAATTCTATATTGTACTGTACACATGGCATGATCATTGGTTCAAGAGTTTGGAGCAAGGGGATGAAGTATAGGAGTTGGAGGATTTATTTGATTTTTAGAGCACTTGCAAACAACAGACAAAATCCAACCAAGGCAAAGTCCAAAACACTCAAAAGTTTTTGTCAAACCACATTTTATCATGATTTATAATCTTAAGTGTTGTGCCATGAAAATCAGGGTGTGACAGACCTACCCCCCTTACAAGAATCTCGTCCCTGAGATTCCCAAACCAGGCGCAGAAAGGAGTATGGAGACTTGGATTTGGGGTAGTCTTCACATCCTCATACTGCTTCTGCTTCCGAGTGGTGCTCCCTTGAACCTTGAGGTGCTTGATGGTGTGGCTTCGTGTATGATGTTCTGCTTGATCCAGGTTGCTAAGGGGTTTCTCGCATATGCCAGGTTGGGCTGGGGGTTGATGGCTTGGTGATCGATGTCCTTGTTAGTGATCGGCTAGCTAGGAAGTCAAAAACACTTCCGGAGTTGTGTCATGTGGAAACATTACAAATAGTGGGTAACTCAGGTGGTGACTCAAGCTAGTAGTTGTCTACTTTTCGTCTTGCAGTGATCTTTGAGAGGCCGATAAATCTTGACATGGAAATGCTTGGTTCCTTTGAGAGGTGTAGCTTGCAGATACACCTGGTCTCCGACGCGGAAGTTTACTTCTTGGCGATGGTGGTTGGTATAGTTCTTCCTCCTTGACATGGCGGTATTCAGATGTTCCCTAACCAGCTGAACAACTGTTCTTCCGTCTTCGGGTGGACAGGTATGTCCTCAAATATAGATAAGAACTAACTTGCCCAAGTACTCCAGGAAGTATATGGGGTACGTAAAGTGGGTTGAGGCATTGGTGGTGGTCACGATTGAGTATTGGCCAAGGTCTTCCCGACCTAGAGTCAAGGCCCAGGGTCATGATTTGACCGCGATGTGGCTTGGTAAGGCTTAAGGGTTTCAAGGATTCTAGTGGGCGAGTGAATGTTTATCATCTTGTCATTTAGCACAGTTTCTGAGATGCCAATTGTTCTATATCCTCATGGCTGCCGCGAGGAGGTCTAACACAATCATACATGTCAACCATCCCCAAACTCATATCGATGCAAAACTCCCTGGGCAGAATATACAAGCTTCCAAGCTTGAATTTATCATGACAATCCAAGTGCTCAGCCTATCCTTCCAAGGTCCAAGATAGTGCATCTATATCCTAAGGAAACGCGTCGTATGCCACTCCAAGACCTTGTTTCCTTCCTATGAGTCAACCCCAACAGCCCATTAAGTTCCATCAATCACTACACAATCCATTAATTCTACCAATCCAAAGTTTATGGTGTTCCACATGATCTCCTAAAGTCCATATAATCCCCAAATACTTGAAAGGCTATCCTTACTATAGTCAGTCCACCAATTCCCATTATCGTGATCAAGTAAACTCCAATATCAAGCTCATACAGATTCCTAAATAAACTTCGACATTTAACCCAATCTCCTAGTTTATCGTCCACCGAGAAACATGGTATCATGATCGAGATCAACAGTCTAAATCCAATTTACTCCGAACCATGTAGACTTACTCAGCATCTATACTCCACTAGGATCACCTATTTAAATCCAATTTACTCACGAGTTATGTTACTCTATTAACTAATCCCACCAAGTTCATCTACCAACATGAAAGCCTCACAATCCACCAAAACTCTCAATACTTCCTCAAGGTCTCTAATATAAACTCATCAAGTCATCTGTTCTCTATACATGTATCCTCAAATTGGTCTCCCCTATGGCATCGTCAGTTCTGGTACTATCTTAGGATGATAATGTGCTCGTCCACTAGGTCCACTAGTTCCATAATGAACCCATTGTTGTGCAAGGTTACAGAGGCTTAACTGGTTATCATGCAATTCTATGGGTTAAACACATGGTTAAGGATTCAAGTTGGGTATCTTGCAATGTATCGAAGGTTCTAGGGATGGGCTTCTAATCTTGAGGAGTAAACATATCTCTACGGGGTTGCACTTGGTCGAGGAGGCTGTAGCAAAAGTCTTCAGCACTAGTTGGTTGTCGAAGTAGAATCCTTGGTGTTCCTTGTCTTGCCGGTCTTCAGCTGAGGAGAGAGAGATGCGGGGGGAAAGTAGCATAGAGGAGGGGGATGCCTAAAGGGGGTTCTATAGTGCAAGTGCAAACAACAAGTGCCGAAAGGGCCGAACCCAAGCATTAGGATAAGGCAGGTGATATAGTCGTGTGCTTGTTGCCTAGGGCAAAAGGGCGGCTTATATCAAAACACAACAAACAAATAAAAACAAGCAACACATAATCATGGTTCTATTCGAACCATCACACGGACTCGACTGCGCATAGGGGGTACACGACTCATCCTACCCTAGGGGTTGTCGGATTCAGTAGTCGTTCTTTGCTCTGTGCCTCGTGCAGTCTTCTGGGTTTTCCTCAGGTGTCGCCACGTCTCCTGTAGTTGTTCGATGAAATGATCCAGGTTGAGCCTGAGGAGCCTTCAACAACTTCTCGCCTATTGAAGTGATGGGGTGAATGTGGCTCCTCGTAGCTGGCATTGACTTGGTCTTCTCTTGTCTTCTTAATCATGACAATCCCTTTTGCCTTCTAAGGCGTCGAGTGTACCAGGTAGGCAATCCTTTATGTAATGAGACTAGAGGTCCAATCTGCCAGACACACTGTTTCTAGTATCGCCACTGAGAACGAGGGATGTCGAGAACCGTTTTTCCTGCTCACTATAGCGAGGCGGTCAAATGGTGAGGTTCTCATCCACCGGTGTGTCAGGACCCCGACTCAATGCCACATCGATCTAGCATGTAACACCTCATATCACTTTGCGGCCTCACACACGGTATTCCCACAGGTGTCGCCTTACCTTTGCCCGGGACCGTTTGCGTCTTTTGGCACACGCATATGATGGTGTCGCTAGCATCCATATGATAAGGAGCCCGGGCTGACATGGCTAGTCGTAAACCAAAGTGGCACAAACTTACAGGGACAGGCATCCATGACCCAACATCGAACGTGTCGGTCATCAGCGAGTGAATCCAGGCTGTAGCACTGGGCTAGCAGGACTCCGGTGAACCGGGCTGTAGCGGGCTAACAGGACTCCGGTATTCATCGCGTGACATTTCCCCGAAGGGACAGACACAGGAACGAAGAAGGACACATGCCGGCCAGCCTAAGTGTTCCGGAGCAGTGGCAAGCTACCATGGCTCAGTGGAAACACTAGGAGACATTTCCCGGTAAGAGAGGCTACTAAGGATAAACTACTAGATAGTCAGATCCCACACATACCAAGCATTTCAATAACATACACACAATATGCTCGATATGTGCAAACACAACATGGAATCACAACATGACTCTACAACTCAAGTATTTATATTCAATAGGCTCCGAGGAGCGAGATATTACAAACATGGGTCTCATGACCCAAGAATCAGAGCATACAAGTCAAAACACAAACGGAAGCTATCATGTCTGAGTACAGACAACTATAAATGAAAGAGGCTGAGAAGCCTGACTATCTACCAGATCCTGCCGAGGGCACAAGATCGTAGCTGAGGTAACAAGCTAAACGTCGAAGTCCACGTGGAACTACTAGTGAGACTGAAGTCTCTCTGCAAAAACATAGATTAAGCAACGTGAGTACAAATGTACCCAGCAAGACTTACATCAGAACTAACTACAAATGCATCATTATCAACAAAGGGGATGGTGGAGTTTGACTGCAGCAAGCCAGCTTTGACTCGGTGGCTATCCTGAACTACGACTGCAATGTAACTCTTTTGAGGTGGCGCACACGAGTCCACATATTCACCATATCAATACACCACTATGGATCCACTCCCGTCTCCCTACGAGAACGCCATCCATAGCACTCACGCTTATCTTGCGTATTTTAGAGTATCCACTTTCACTTGTCTATGAACTATGCAAGGGGTCCAAGTTTCCATATCCGAGGAATCCGGCTATTCGAATAGATGATGTTAACCCTGCAGGGGTGTACTTCTTCACACACGCCTTCGCCACTTATCGCCATGTACACGTCATGTACCTCGGCAACCTTCAAGCGGAAGCCGGGCGAGGGAGTCGGCCACGACCTGACTAACCGAACAAGTCTCTAGTCCAGGTTTATCGCCTATTCGGGTTCCATTCGCAAGGAGATCCGGCCGGGGTGTCGCTCACGGCCCCAAACGATGTGTGCAGGGTTCCCAAGCCCACCTCGACGGGTGGATCTACGCTTGGTACACTGTGCCACTATGCCTAGTCTGTCCCAAGCCCACCTGTACCGGGTGCCACTTGGTAGACTACTAACACTACCTACAAACACCAGAAACTAGTTGCAACTCCTGGACAGAGATCATGTTGATTAATAAGTCGAGAGAGCTTGGAGCTCCCGGAGCCCAATGTGTGGTAGTAACTGATCATGGATCACAAACACAGAACTCAGTTCCTGAGGACGGCTGCAATGAGACAACCCACCATGTACTCCTACATGGCCTCTCACCGCTACCTTTACCAAATCGTGTTCATACACTTAGCTCACACACAGTGGGACATGTTCACACGCCTCTGATTCATCCCTGATGAATCAGACCTGACTCAACTCTAAGCAGTAGCAGACATGACAAACAAGCATAAATGAGTAGGCACATCAGGGCTCAAACAACTCCTACTCATGCTAGTGGGTTTCATCTATTTACTATGGCAATGACAGGTCATGCAAAGGATAAGGGGGTTCAGCTACCGCAGCATGTAACAGTTGAATCGGTGTTGTCCTAATGCAGTAAAAGAGAGCAGGAGCGAGAGAGTGGGATTGTATCGAAATGAACAAGGGGGTTTTGCTTGCCTGGCACTTCTGAAGATAACATTGAGTCTTCATCAGTGTCAACGATCACATCGTCGGTACAACGTCTACCGAGGGGGAACAACACCGGCAAACACAGAAGAAACACAATCAATGCAATGCACAATATGATGCATGATCATGACATGGCAAAATGAATGTGTTTTGGGCTAATGCATCTAGCAACAAGTTAAATGGGGTTGGTTTGAATACAAGCTTCAAATTCAAACCCCATATGTGATTATTTAAATTCCCTTTATTTGTTTTGTCCAAAACAGAGGACAAACATTGTTCAGACATGCATGAAAATGGTACAGATGGATTCGTTGAATTTTTCTGATAATTTTTCATATATAAATTATTTAATTTGGAGTTACGGTTGAATTTCTATGATTTTTAGAAGTTTATACAATTTTCTAGAATTTCAGAATTAAATTAAATCCAGAAAACATTACTGCGTCAGCATGACGTTGGCATGACGTCAGCAAGTCAACAGGGGCCGGTCCGGGTCAAACCTGACCAGTGGGGCCCACTGGTCAGTGACTATGGCTAATCCTAATATAACTTAAACCTAACCTAGTTTAATTAGCCGGGCCGGGCCCGCAGGTCAGTGAGTCAGTGGCTAAAAAAATTAGAAAAAACTAAACTAATTAACAGGGGCTGGCCCCACCTGTCATCGACCCAGGGGGGTCAAACCCCTGGTCAACAGGGCCTAACCCGCCGGCGGTGAGTCGCCGGCGAGGCCGAGGCGGCGGAGGCCTTCGGGTTTCTTGCTCCGGCGACCAAACGGACGGAGGAGGGGCTCTACGGATAGCTGGAAGGGCGCCGCGTCTTCCTGTGGAGTCGGTTGGGGTCGGGGCAGCCGGAATCGGCGCCGGCGACGACCTAGGTGGCCACCGGAGTTCAGCCGAGGTCGAACACGGCGCTGTGGTGCACTAGAGGGAAAACGGAAGGGCTCTGCGGGCTCCTGAGAGGGCGGCGAACTTGGTAACATGCTCGGGCGCAAGCTGGGGTGACCCTGGCCACGGCAGCGCCATGGCCGGCGGCGAGGAGCAATCGGCCGCGGTGGAGAAAGAGGCTAGGGGATGAGCGCGAGCTTGAGAGAAGGGGGAAGAGGAAGAGGGGCTCACAGTGTATCGAACGGAGGGGTCGGCGAGCTCGGGGAAGGCCGCACGGCGACGAATTTGACGACGGCGATCCTCGGTGGCCGAGGAGGGGAATGGCGGAGCTAGCGGCATCCAGGGGCTTCCGGCGCCCTTCGTCTGGGTGGGGATGAAGAGGGAGACGAGGCGGAGCTTTCCGGAGCATCTGCGAGGCGTGGGGTGGCCGGTAGGCGTGGCTATGGCGAGCGGCGGCGACGGTGACTCTCGGTCATGGGGGGGGGAGCAGAGGAGCGAGGGGGAGGGAGGTCCAGAGAGCGAGGGAGAAGTGAGAGGGGGTCGGGGGCTGCGTGGCGTCGCGGGATGGACCAGGGAAGGAGGAGGCAGCCAGGCAGGGAGGAGGTGGCCGGGGCGCGTGGCCGCGCGCGTCGGGCGCGTGCCCGTCCTCCTGGCAGAGGAGGAAGGCGACAGGGGGGTAGCGGTGGCGGGCTGGGCCGCCAGCTGAAGTTGGGCCAGGTAAGTGGGCGCCAGGTAAGTCCTTCTGCTCTTTTTTAAATTTTCTGTTCTGTTTTATTTTTATTTAATTCTTTTGCCACTATTTTGAATTTAAAATAATTCAAACAATGCCAAAAACTCCTCTGAATATTTTTTATTTTGCTAGATGGACTTTTCCAAAAGCTCATAAAATATTTCAGGGGTATTTGAAATTATATTCTAATTATATGAATATAATTCAAATTCAAATAGCTAATGAATTAAATCCAAAATCCCAAAAATAATTCCTTAAAAATGTTCAATATTTTGGTTGGGACCAGAACCCTTGCCAAAAATATTAAACATCTAAGAAGAGCATTTTGGAACAATGAATGAGATTTTAGGGTTTTTGCCCTTCTTTTATTTAGGGTTTTGAGGCTTCTGAATTCCTCAGTTCAAGTTTTAAAAATTTAAACATGATGCACAGATGGAAGCAAGCATAGGACAGGCCAGAGCTAGGGATGTGACACGGTGTTTGCCGACACAATAATGATAAGGACAGGGTTGCTCTACTAGCGATGTATATCATGACCTTGCATATCCCATACCCTGATCATCATAGGCCGATGTTGCATCATCCTGGGGCAAATTCAAAGGTCTAACCATCCTCTGGGTCTTCATGGCCTCATTCCTCGAGACGATCTCTCTTATTGGTATTGTCTTGTCGTGGTGTCACCAAACTTGCGTTCTGAAGATGTGGGCGATCGTCGGGCAAGGTGTATTCCTTCTAGGCTATCCACGAGGATTTCAAGGAATCCAGTGTCCAGGGGCATAAGGGTTCTAGCGACCATTTAAAAATTTGAAGGGGACGAGACTAATAAGGAAAGTATTTCTTAGCTCTCGAAAAACTGAGAATGGGAAGAGAAGTATAGATAGTTTTTGGAAATAGTTTTATCCTAACTAAGGACCATGCTAACTAAGGCTTCCTACAGTTAGGATGGCTCTGATACCAGCTCTGTAGGGACCCCAACTCATAAGTCGTGATCACCGAATGCACGTGTACAGTGATCCTAGAGATCAATGCTCACTGAACACACAGAAGCTGAATAACAAGAGTCTTACATCCATACATACCGTCTTACATAAATTATGACCATTATGGTCAAGTATTGTGTATAACATTCCAGCGGAAATCTTCGTCAATAACTTGAACCCATGCCATATGCCTTAACCCTATAGGCATTCTGACTAGGAAGCGTCCTAGCTCGCATGTTCGTCACCAAGGTACTCTTCAATATATCTTGTCTTTCATGCTTGGCCAATAAAATAACCAGTGCCAAGCCAATGATTACTTTGAATGTACTCGCAAGCAACCCAAGAGTGATAACAGAATAATTATGCAAAGCTCTACTGCTTAATTGGCATTTTTGCGGAAAGCTAGTTTTTTTCTCATGCAAGTATGATCAACATTTACTAGGGACATGAATGCGTCTGCAGCAAGTATCAGGAGGTTACAAACATCAGCATCGAGAAAGAGTTATGAACAACTCATGCTCAAGCTCATCGTGACTTCCTCATGAATCACATCAACATTATCACCAAACCGTGTTACTTTTCAGAAACATATGGACATAGTCTAAGCAGCGCCACCCAACTATACTTGACCGTGGACCATTATTGAGGAAATCGTTAACTGGTAGCTGCTCGGTTGGCAGACAAGTAGGGGATTAATAGGCTAATATGCAAGTTAATCGGCCATTTAATCAATTACTCGGGTGATTAATCAGTTAATCGGCTACTCGGTGACCCTACGAGTAGGGATTAATCGGCAAGTTAACTGGTTAATCGGATGAATTCTTGAACAGGGCCGTGGACACGGCTATTCGAATAGTTTTACACTCTGTAGAGGTTGCACACTTTACCCACAAGATCCAGGAAGCTTTCGTGTCATCCATGATCCCACAGTACCTCAAGTACTTGGGAAGCACCCGATCGCTATCTTTCCCTAGGCGACACTAACATAGGGTCCACTAGTTGGTACAAGGCCTTTCTGTATAAACATCAAGATCTTGGGACTATGCCCTTTCCATTATCACACATACACGCAGGGACCAACAGTGTGTCCGATGCCCTGTGAAAACAGTCATGGCTGCCTATCCAAGCACGACCCTGTCCTGAGAGTGACCTCATGTCACCCCCATCACTAGTAATGTGGGCACCATGCTAGTATCAGCCTAGGTAATAAATAATGCCCTTTCCCATATAAGGGTAGAGTGGTTGCGCATGTAGGGTTGGGACGGTCGACAAATCTTAAATCTAATACGTCTCTATAAACAACACATATTCACATGCTTCGGTACACCACTTCTCCACCAAGTAGTGACCTAGTTCATCACCATTTCCTAGGGGAATTAGTGGCACCCACTGGGGCTATTTGCAAGTATGTCAAACCACACTTGTTTCTTTTCATGCATAACCCTGACCCATTTTGCATAGCCAACTACTATAGCATATTTCTACAATCCACCAACACAACTCTGAAAAAGGATAGAGTCATGAATAATGCAAGTGTCAAACGGGTATGCAACTAAGGCAGCCTAGCAAGGTTGCCATGCATTCAACTATAACGGAAAGAAATGCTATTATGATTAAAAGGTTCATCATGGTCAAAGGGCTGCTTGCCTGGTTCATCAGAGTCTTGAAATCTTCTGGCCCTTCTCCAAGTACTCCATCTACTTCGTCAACTAACGCCGTAAACAATCACAATAAGCAACACAACAAGGAAAAAATAAAAGTGCTCTAAAAATGTGAGTTGGACTTTTCTAGGATACCTTTGGTCATATGAGGAATGACCAATGTGGTTTCATTGGGATTTGGTCTATGGATATCTCTGAACATTTCAATATGATGGAATCAATGGTTTTGTGGATTTGCAAGAAGTGTACGGAAAGATTATTTTGAAAAATTAGCAAAGACACCCACTTAACGAGGAATGATTTTTGAAGCACCTAGGAGTTGGTTTCACTGGATTTGGAGTTCAAATGATTTTTCTATGAATTTGCAAAGTTGGTTATACATAAAGAAATAGACCATTATTTGAGGTGGCACAAAAAGTATTAGTAAAAATGTTCAAAAACTAAGTTTTGAACTTATAAGCATCTAGGAATTTAATCATTGAATTTGGATCAAAAATGGGCTCTCTGTGATTCTCTAAAGTTCTTCACCGAAATGGAAAAACAAGATTTGATAAATGTTTCTGAAGAAAAATTTTCTGGAAAAATGTGCAAATTGCTCCATGAGATAGATCATGATTTTATGAGCTACTAGAAATTTTAATCATCAAATTTGGAGGTAATATGAATATTCGGGAGATTTTACAAGTTTTTGGGAAAATCAAAAAGTCAAAGGAGGGGGGGGGGGTTATACCTATACTGCGCACTGGGTGCAGCATAGCGCCGCAGTGCACTGGGCCGGCCCAGTGGCTCGGCCATGTGGACGACAGGGCGACGTCGAAGGGGGGAGAGGGCAAACCCCCCTCCACTTGCCAGCGTGGCCCGGTGGCTGGGCCACTAATGAGCAGGGCTCGCTTGCAGGTTCGTCCGCTACCTCCCGCACGGGTGCGACGGGAGACAGAGGACATGTTTGGCACAGGCTGATGGCGCTATATGGCGTCTCCGGCGACACTCCGCTCACCGACGTGCCCAGGAGGGAGTGGCGCATTTGGCGAGGTACTCAATGGAGGCAGGGGTGGTCGTATGCGAGCGGTGCATTGCCCGCGGCGGACGGAGGCGATAGTGAGGTTGGGGCACGGGGAGGTAGGCACGGGGAGGATGAAGCGGGGCGTGGGAAAGCTCCATGATGGTGGTGGGGATGCAAAGCAGCCTATAGGTGGAGAAGAGGGGGCTCGGACAATGAGAATTTAGGCAATGGTCGGCTGCTCGGCTCCGGCCATGGACGAGGTTGAAGGGCACGGGAGGAGGTGCGGATTGGTCCAAGGGATGAACGGGAGAGGGAGAGAGAAAAGGGGATCCAGAGGGAGGTCAGGGGCGGCTTTATATGGCAAGGCCACGACTCACCGTGGATGTGGCGCACAGGTGGCCGCGGCAACAGCTCGGGAAGCCAGAAGGGAGGGAGAGGGGATGTCTACGGCATTTGTGGGAGTCGAGTAGGGTGCCAGGAAGAGAGAGAGGGAGCGGGGCGAGCTCCTGGTGGAGCCACGAGCTTGCACGCGCATTGGTGGGCTCGGGCAGCTCTGGGCACGCGCTGCTGGAGGTGAGAGAGAGGGAGAGAGGAGAGGGCCAGCACGGTGGTGTGTTGCGGACGTCGAGGCACTTCGACTGGCGCGAGGGTGAGGCTCGAGGTGGTGGGGGAGCGTGACGTTAACGGTCGGGTGCTCTGCCAGGCGCTCCATAGCACGCAAATGGCTGGCATCCATGGCTTTTCCGCGCGCACTCGCGCGTCCACTTTTTTCTAGGGGCTGCATGGGTAAGTAAACAATGGGAAAATGGCATTGGTTGCCCTAGGGAGCCAGTAGAGGAGAGGAGGGGTGGAGAGAGAGTGAAAATTCTGCTGTCCAGAGAAGAAAAGTGGATCCATGCCCCCCTTCATCATTGCCTCTCGGGGAGGGAAGCACACCAGAGGTAGAGGGGGACTAGGAGGGGTTCTGGTAAAAAGGAGAACTCATGGAGATTAGTGGAAGTGGTCAAATGGGTGTTTTTCAAAAAACGGTACAAGGTGTTTGTTGTTGATTTGGGCAAGAATATGAACTCCTCTTGTCATAAGGCTTAACAGGGCCAAATGGCATGAGAAAACAAGTGGTTCCACCAAGATTGAGTCCATTTGGGAAAAGTTGCCAATGCAACTTTTTTAAACCCTAGAAATCAACAGAAATAGACTTTCCAAGATTTAGCAATGCAAATCTATTGTCCTTGATGCACCACTTGGTGTAGTGTCATCATTTGAGGTTCTTAACATGTCCATAAATGTTGACATGAAAAGGGGAATGTCACATCCTAGTTAGCCATGCATTAGAGTGTTGCATCATGTTTACTTTTTCATCAGAAACTTGAAATGGGGATGATAGAACCCCCAGTCCCCTCTGAAACCAATTAGGGTTTACTAAAAACATTTTCAATGAACCTGAAATGCCCTTTTAAAATGCCCATCATTTTTGTCTTGGTTCAGAACCTCTGCCAAAAGTGGTGCACATTTTCCTAGGCCATCCTAGGGTTTTTGAATTAAATCATAAATATTTGAATTTGGGTATTTAAAATTATATAAAATATTTAAATGCTCAAATATCTCCAAACTAAAATGTTTCATGTTGGAAATAATCCAACTATGGACCAGGAGTAGTTTGGTGATTTTTGAAGTTGCCTAGGTATTTTATTTAATTCAACAAAGTTGTAGAAGTATTAAAAAACAGAAAACAGAAGAAATGGAAAAAACTTACCTGTCGCCCAGCACCGGCCCACCTGCCGGCCCAGCCCAGCACTGCGCCAGCGAGCTGCTTCCGGCCAGGCAGGCAGGCAGGTGCTCGACGGCGAGCACCGCATGGGTGCCATGCACCTGCTCGCCGCCTCGCCGCCTCCCTCGCCCGGCTAACGCCGTGGATCGGCTTCCCTCTCTCCCCCGAACCTCCCAGACACCCCCTCTGCTCTCCAGCTCCTCCCCCTTGCACGCCCCAGCCATGGCCGACGCCATCGCCGCCACCTCCTCGCCGTAGCGACGCCCTCCGTCCACCCCACGCCATGCCACTCTATCCAGGAGCTCCGCCGCCGTCTACTTCATCGAGCTAGCCGAGCCCCGTGTGCTCGTGCGGCCCGAGACCACTGCACCAACCTCGCCCGAGCTCGCCGTCGCCGGAGATCCCCTTCAACGCCGTCGCCGCCTCAGCTCGTCCCCGACCTCGCCGGTGGCCTCTACGGGAGCGCTGTGAGCCTAGCTACTCCTCCGACCCTCTCTCTCTCATTCCCGAGCCGTGTAGCCACCGCACGAGGATCACACGCCCGCACCGCCGCGGATCTCGTCGCCGACGTGCTTCCGGCCACACTCCGGCCACAAGATGGTGTCCATCTTACTCACCGAGTTCCGCAGCACCTAGCTAGCCACTCCCCGAGCCTCACCGACCCCTCTAGCGCCAAGTTCATCTTCGGCCGAACCCTGGTGGCCGCCAAAGTCGTCGCCGGCGCCAACTCCGTCCACCCCGACCCCAACGGACTCCACCAAGAGCTGCGGCTCGTCCTCAGCTCCACTCCGGTGGTCTCCGCGACCCATTTGGTGGCCGAAACGGCCAAAACCACTTCCGCCGCCGCGTCGGGCTCACCGGCGGCTAAACGCCGGTGCAGCCGACCCGGATTTGACCACGGGTGGGCCCTGGTTGACTCCCCTGAGTCAATGACAGGTGGGGCCCAGCCCTGTTAATTAAACATGTTTAGTTTTAATTAAACTTTAATTAAAATAATCACCCTGACATGCGGGACCCACTGTCAGGTTTGACCCAGACCTGTTCCGTTGACTCGCTGACGTCACACTGACGTCAGGCTGACGCAATAATTGATTTTCTGGAATTATTCTAATATAGGAAATTCCAGAATATAATTTAAACTTCAAAAATTCATAACTTTTATTCTGTAACTCCAAATCAGACAAATTATATATGAAAAATGATCAGAAAAATCCAATCTATCCATCTGTACTATTTTCGTGCATGACTAAACAAGTTAACTTGATGTTTAATGCAGAACAAGGAAAAACACTTTAAAGGGCCATGTTTGAGTTTGAAATTTGAATCTTTGATTCAAATTGGTTCAAACCCTTCTGGTCTTAGTTGCATTAGCCCAACACACTCATATTGCCATGTTTCATGCATGCATCATATTGTTGCACATTGTTTGGTGATGGTTGTGTATCGGTGTCCCTTGCGACAGGTTCTGTCCCCGAGGAGTACCGTGATTACCCTAACGAAGAACCGTATCAGTGCATCGAACCATCAGGCAAGCAACCAACCATTTGATCATATCGATACAATCCCATGTTCTCGCTCCTGCTCTCTTTTACTGCATTAAGACAACGCGTTTCAAACTGCTGTGTGCTACGGTAGTTGAACCCATTTCCTCTGCATGACCTGTCATTGCCACAGTAACTAGATGGAACCCACTAGCATGTGTAGGAGTTGATTGAGCCATATGTATGTGTTATTCCTACCTTGCTATGCCTGCTATGCTTAGAGTCGTGTCAGGTCTGGTTCATCTGGGTGATGGGCTAGAGTGAAATGATTACGTCGGTAATGAGAGTGGTGTGGTGAACACGATTTGGTAAAGGTATCGATGAGAGGCCATGTAGGAGTACATGGTGGGTTGTTTCATTGAAGCCGACCTTAAGCACTGAGATCTGTATGTGTGATTTAAGATACAGCTACTACCATGCATTGGGCCCTGAAATATGACCCCGCTCGACTTCTTATTCACCTTAGCTCTCTGTCCAGGAGTTGCAAGTAGTTTCTAGTGTTTGTAGCCTACTGGAGGCCGTGGACAGCGCTGACCATAGGGGTGGGCTGTGATGCGGTAGGTACGTGGCCGGGTGTACCGAATACCCGTTAGGTATCTCGGGAACCCTGTTCACATCGTTCGGGGCCGTATGGGAAACCTCGGCCGGACTCCCTGCGGATGGAACCTGGATAGGCGATAAACCTGGACTAGAGGCTTAAGTGTTTAGGTAGGTCGTGGTCTACACCCACGTCGGCTTTCGCTTGAAGTCTGCCGAGCACATGTCGTGTGCAGACGCTAAGTGGTGGAAACATGTATGGAGAAGTACACCCCTGCAGGGTTATCATGATCTATTCAAATAGCCGCGTCCGCGGTAAAGGACTACTTGGTTGCCTATACAGTTCATAGACAAGTAAATGGAAACTACTAAAAGCCTCAAGATAAGTGTGAGTGCCGAGGATGGCTCTTCCGTAGGAAGACGGAGGGGGATCCCCGGTAGTGTATTGAATTGGTGGGTAGTGGACTCGTGTGCGCAAAACCGTTTCAAGTTGAAGTATCGTAGGATAGTCTAGCCAAGAGTCAAAGCTGGCTTGCTGCAATAACTCCACCAACCCTTCTTGATAATATGCATGTATGTAGGATCTGATGTAAGTCTTGCTGGGTACCTTTGTACTCATGTTGCTATAATTTACATTTTACAGAAGACGCTGCAACCCCTTCTGATGGGTTCTACGTAGACGTTGACATCAACGAGTAGGCTAAAGGCCCGGGTGGTGATCTTGAGCTTGTGAAGGACCACGTAGTATAGCTAGGATTTCCAAGCCTCTTTTATTTTCCTAGTTGTCTGTACTCAGACAAGTTACTTCCGCTGCTGGTTTGTATGACTGTATGACTTGAATGCTGGGTCGTGTGACCCGTACCTTTGTGTATGTTATGTATGGCTCTCTGAGCCTTAAATAAAGTACTTGTGTCATAGAGTCATGTTGTGATGCCTTGTTGTGTTTGCGCATATCGAGCATATTGTGTGTATGATTGAAATGCTTGGTATGTGTGGGATCTGACTACCTAGTTATTTATCCTTAGTAGCCTCTCTTACCGGGAAATGTCTCCTAGTGTTACCACTGAGCCATGGTAGCTTGCTACTGCTCTGGAACACTTAGGCTGGCCGGCATGTGTCCTTCTTCGTTCCTGTGTCTGTCCCTTCGGGGAAATGTCACGCATTGAGTACCGGAGTCCTGTTAGCCCGCTACAGCCCGGTTTACCGGAGTCCTGCTAGCCCAGTGCTACAGCCCGGACCCACTTGCTGATGACCGACACGTTCGTTGCTGGGTCATGGATGCCTGTCCCTGTAAGCACTGTGCCACTTTGGGTTCACGACTAGTCATGTCAGCCCGGGCTCTTTATCATATGGATGCTAGCGACACTATCATATACGTGAGCCAAAAGGCGCAAACGGTCCCGGGCAAAGGTAAGGCGACACCCGTGGGGATACCGTGCGTGAGGCCGCAAAGTGATATGGGGTGTTACAAGCTAGATCGATGTGACATCGAGTCGGGGTCCTGACAGGGAAAGTTGCCAATGTAGAGTTGTTCAAATTTGGTTCTAGACAGGAAGGGTTTTGGGGCACTTTGATCAAGTTAACTTGTTCTCAAACTTGTGCCACTTGGTCTAGATGAATAATTAGACCATTGGAGCATGTTCACAAAGTTTGAGAACATTTGGACATGTTTGGCAATGTAAAGTTGCTCAAACTTCAAAATGGACAGAAATGGTTTTGAGGGGATTTCATGGGGTTATACTATTCTCCATGACATGAGACTTGGCAAGATCACCAAATAGGGTATTTGTGACAAGATAGAATTTTCTTGGAATTTGTAGAGAATATTTCCTTTGTAAATATTTCAAAAGCTTGAAATATCCAAAAAGGGTTTTTGAGGGATTTTACCAATATTTTGAACATGACCATGTGTTGAAACTCTTATATATGGACAATATATGTCCACTGAGTTTCCCTAGGTTTACCCAAATATTTTCAAAGCATTAAAATAATTTTAACCTATTAAAGACCATTTCTGGCCTAAATAAAAAGCCTTTAAATAAAATAGGAAAATAATTTTTAAAAATATATTTTTGTTGTTTTGGTAGTCCTAGACCTAATAGGAGTCAAGCATACTCTTTGAAAGATATTTTATGCCCCAAATCAAGTACTTGCAGTGCAAACCTCAATTCAGGGGTATTTGGAAAACTAAATTTAGAAAATACTTTTTGGCCAAATTATTTTTGTAAGAAAATTCTATAATGTACTATACACATGGCATTATCATTGGCTCAAGCGTTTGGAGCAATGGGATGAATATAGGAGTTGGAGGATTTATTTGATTTTTAGAGCACTTGCAAACTACAGAGAAAATCGAATCAAGGCAAAGTCCAAAACACTCAAAAGTTTTGTCAAACCACATTTTATCATGATTTATAATCTTAAGTGTTGTGCCATGAAAATCTGGGTGTGATATTTCCATCCAAGGCTCTTAGGATCTTCTTGATGATGAATTTGTCGGTCATCTCTTCACTTCCTAAGCCGGCAATCTCATTTGTGATGAGAGAAAGCCTGGAGTACATTTCAGTGACACCTTCACCATCCTTCATTTTGAACTGGTCAAGATGACTTTGAAGCACATCCAATTTGGATTCCTTGACGTAGTTGGTACCTTCGTGCATATCAATCAAAGTATCCCAAATTTCCTTTGCATTCTCAAGGCGGCTGATTTTGTTGAATTCTTCGGGGCACAATCCGTTGAAGAGGATATCACAAGCTTGAGCGTTGTATTGCAGTATCTTCAACACTTCCATGGTAGCTTCATGGTTCGGTTCTATCCCATCGAAGAATTCACCTTGCACGCCAATACACACAATAGCCCAAATGGCGGGGTTATGTCCAAGAATATGCATTTTCATCTTATGCTTCCAACTAGCAAAATTAGTACCATCAAAGTAAGGACCTCTACGGTGCTAATTTCCCTCGCTAGATGCCATACTCTCCTAGGTTGTGAAACCAAGGCTATGATCACAAAAAGCTATGAAAATCAAGGCAAATGGAGACCAAAGCTCTGATACCAATTGTAGGATCGAAAGTATGTCTAGAGGGGG
>NC_057813.1:184061785-184071503 GCF_018294505.1 Triticum aestivum | reverse complement strand
ACTTAACCAAATAAAACTTAACCTTTTCCCAATTTTAGTTCTTGGCAGATTTTATCAATTTAGCACAAGTCAAGCAATCTTAGCACAATTCATGCAAGCATGCAAAGAGTATATAAGCAGTGGAAAGTAAAGCATGCAACTTGCAAGAATGTAAAGGGATGGGATTGGAGTGTGCAAACGCAATTGGAGACATGGATGTTTTTGGCGTCGTTCTGATAGGTGGTGCTATCGTACATCCACGTTGATAGAGACTTCAACCCACAAAGGGTAACGGCTGCGCGAGTCCACGGAGGGCTCCACCCACAAAGGGTCCACGAAGAAGCAACCTTGTCTATCCCACCATGGCCATCGCCCATGAAGGACTTGCCTCACTAGGGTAGATCTTCACGAAGTAGGCGATCTCCTTGCCCTTACAAACTCCTTTGTTCAACTCCACAAAACGCTCCATCACAGCGGAGCAGTACCCTTGGCTCCATCTCTAGGCGCCTAAGATCTTCCCCTCCTATGACTGCCACATCAGCCGCAACATCCTCAACGACCAACCAAAAGATGCTGAGATCGACATGGCTTCACCAAATAGGTTGTACACATACTGCATCACTTTTTTACTCAACATGTTATATGTGTTGTCCACTAAGCACACGTAGTAACATGAAATACAATTAGTTTCTCCTATATAACAAGCAGTGAGGTACCAGGCAACTTAGCTATCTATGATGGACTCTCTCGAAAGCCATCATTATTTATTTTTGCGCGTTTGAGCTGTGCATGTGTAGATGGACCTGGGAGTTCAGCTAGTAGGGCAGTGGCCTTGGTCCAAAGTAGTACAAGTAGCACAAAAACATTTTTGGAGTGTAGGCTTTTGCCTGTTCAAGCCTGCCTACCAGAATTGCCAGAGGTTGAAAGAAAAAGTGAAGGAAAAACATAGGAATTGGAAAGTTTCCTATGGTACTACTATTAATGCATTTGGTTTAAAGGAATGGAGCAAAGGAAAACTGTAGGATTTGTTCCTTTAGTGTCTCTTTCAAAGAAAAAAACGTAGGAATTTTAGTATCCACTTGGCCCTACTTTTCAAATTCCTATTCATGAAGAATAAGACTAAGTGATAGTAGCATAATAGCATTATAACTATACATTTTCTTGTGGTTTGACTTAATATGACCGTGCTTCTTTGCATTCCCGTGACCTTCCAATTCCTGTGAACCAAACACCCAGATTGAAAGAAATCCTGTGATTTTAAATTCTCTATTTTGCACATGCATTCCTATCCTATTACTGTATATTTCCTATCCATGCATTGTTAGAATCCTCCAATTCAAACGAGTCCTTACAGAGTTACTTCTCTTATAGATAGTTGTCAAAGAAAACATTGTTTGGTTTGTACCGCTCCTAGTATGCCGTTTGGTCATTGCAGCTCAGCTGACAATGATAGAAGGGTCCACCACAGCAGGGATCCGCCCTCCAGACTATCTTTCGCCACCTTAGATCTTCTTCCCCGCCGCCGGCAACCACGAAAACTGCATTACCATTATCAACCGAGTAGATGACCTCGAGGACTACACGGGTCCGCAAGAGAGGTTCCACTCTTTTCTGTCTGTTTATGTTATGCATCACTTAATATTACATGCTAGTTTATCGTCATGTTCACCGATTAGGCTCTGAGTCAGCTCCAAACTAATGCTCAAACTTGAGTTTTTAAATGGTTGTGGGGTACATATCAGGGCCGCAATCAATAGTATGTGTCTATTGTCTGGTTAATATCTGGTGTCTACTATGAGTTTCATGTTGGCTGGGAAACAAATATTAAAAATCCATTATCTATATTTTTTAACTGAAGCCATTATCTACCTGCTATCATTAGTTTTGGGTCTATCCATAGGTTGCTGACATCACTTTGGATTTCTACATGCACTCCCGACATAATCTCACTATGTTTTATTCCTATGCATGTCAGTTATTATTCACAATGTAACTGAACATGTAGAGCAAAAGAGACGAGCCTTGCGTGGCAATAAAATTTCATGCAGACGTCACACCATGGTGGGCGCAAAGGCAGCCCCCTCCACCATTTCAGATTGTAATCAAGAGGAAGATAACTGTTCTGAGGGGGATTCAGAAGGAGCAGACTACTCTGTAGGATCGAAAGTATGTCTAGACACTACAAAAAAAGACACATCCGTGACATTTTGGGCCGAACGATTTTTTTCTGTCATACATATGATAATTCTATGATGATAATTGTGACAAAACCCGGTATCATCATAGATGTGGTGGGCTCCTACTTCTAGACAAAAAATCATGACAGAAAATGGGCTTTTCATCCTGGGCGGGTCGTGCTACCTCTTGAGCACTGTGTTGGATTTCCCCGAACAGGAGAGGATGATGCAGCAAAGTAGCGTAAGTATTTCCCTCAGTTTTTGAGAACCAAGGTATCAATCTAGTAGGAGACCACGCACAACTCCCTCGTACCTACACAAAACCATAGCAACTCGCAACCAACGCTTAGGGGTTGTCAATCCCTTCATGGTCACTTACGAGAGTGAGATCTGATAGAGATAATATTTTTGGTATTTTTGAAAGATAGATGCAAAGTAAAAAGTAAAAGGCAAAGTAAAAACAAAGCAAGTAAATAAAGTGATAGAGATTGATATGATGAGAATAGACCCGGGGGCCACAGGTTTCACTAGTGGCTTCTCTCAAGATCATAAGTATTCTACGGTGGGTGAACAAATTACTGTTGAGAAATTGACAGAATTGAGCATAGTTATGAGTATATCTAAGCAATGATCATGTATATAGGCATCACGTCCAAAACAAGTAGATCGAAACGATTTTGCATCTACTACTATTACTCCACTCATCGACCGCTATCCAGCATGCATCTAGAGTATTAAGTTAAAAATAGAGTAACGCCTTAAGCAAGATGACATGTTGTAGAGGGATAAATTCATGCAATATGATAAAAACCCCATCTTGTTATCCTCGATGGCAACAATACAATACGTGCCTTGCTGCCCCTTCTGTCACTGGGTAAGGACACCGCAAGATTGAACCCAAAGCTAAGCACTTCTCCCATTGCAAGAACTACCAATCTAGTTGGCCAAACCAAAAAGGATAATTCGAAGAGACTTGCAAAGATAACTCAATCATACACAAAAGAATTCAGAGAAGAATCAAATATTTTCCATAGATAATACTGGATCGTAAACCCACAATTCATCGTTCTCAGCAAACACAGCGCAAAAAAAGATTACATCGAATAGATCTCCACGAGAGAGGGGGAGATCATTGTATTGAGATCCAAAAAGAGAGAAGAAGCCATCTAGCTACTAGCTATGGACCCGAAGGTCTGAAGTAAACTACTCACACTTCATCGGAGGGACTATGGTGATGATGTAGAAGCCCTCCATGGTGGATGCCCCCTTCGGCGGAGCTCCGGAACAGGCCCCAAGATGGGATCTCGTGGATACAGAAGGTTGCGGCGGTGGAACTAGGTTTTTGGCTCCTGTTCTGATCGTACGGGGATACGTAGGTATATATAGGAGGAAGGAGTACGTCGGTGGACCGTCAGGGGGCCCACGAGGTAGGGGGGCGCGCCCCCCTGGGCGCACGCCCTCCACTCTCGTGACCGCCTCTGGCACTTCTTGGAGTAGGTCCAAGTCTCCTGGATCACGTTCGGTTAGAAAATCACGTTCCTGAAGGTTTCATTCCGTTTGGACTCCGTTTGATATTCTGTTTCTTCGAAACGCTGAAATAGGCAAAAAACAACAATTCTGGGCTGGGCCTCCGGTCAACAGCTTAGTCCCAAAAATAATATAAAAGTGGAAAATAAAGCCCAATATAGTCCAAAATAGTAGATAAAGTAGCATGGTGCAATAAAAAATTATAGATACGTTGGAGACATATCAGGCATCCCCAAGCTTAATTCCTGCTCGTCCTCGAGTAGGTAAATGATAAAAAAGAATTTTTGATGCGGAGTGATACTTTGGCATAATTTCAATGTAAATCTTCTTAATTGTGATATGAATATTCAGATCCGAAGGATTCAAGACAAAAGTTCATATTGACACAAAAATAATAATACTTCAAGCATACTAATCAATGCAATCATGTCTATTCAAAATAACATGGCAAAAGAAAGTTCATCCCTACAAAATCATATAGTTAGGCTATGCTTCATTTTTGTCACACAAAGATGTTCCCAACTTCTATACCCCCGATGACAAGCCAAGCAATTGTTTCATACTTAAATAATCTCAAACTTTTTCAACCTTCACGCAATACATGAGCGTGAGCCATGGATATAGCACTATGGGTAGAATAGAATATGATGATGGGGATTGTGTGGAGAAGACAAAAAAGGAGAAGGTCTCACGTTGACGAGGCTAATCAACGGGCTATGGAGATGCCCATCAATTGATGTCATCATGAGGAGTGGGGATTTCCATGCAACGGATGCACTAGAGCTATGAATGCTCAACAAAAGAAAACTAGTGGGTGTGCATCCAACTTGCTTGCTCATAAAGACCTAGGGAATTTGAGGAAGCCCATCGTAGGAATATACAAGCCAAGTTCTATAATGAAAAATTCCCACTAGTATGAAAAGGACAACTTTATGAGACTCACTACATGAGAAACAAGGTGCTACTTTGAAGCACAATATAAGAGACTCACTATATGAAGAACAAGGTGCTACTTTGAAGCACAAGTGTGGAAAAAGAGATAGTAGCATTGCCCTTTTATATTTTTTTGGGCCTTTCTTTTTTTTCTTTTGGCCTTTCTTTTTTTTTATTTGGGCAATGCTCTAATAATGATGATCATCACACTTCTATTGATTACAACATAAAGATTAGAACTCGAAACTTAGAACAAGATATGACTCTATATGAATGCCTCCGGCGGTGTACCGGGATGGTGCAATGATTCAAGAGTGACATGTACGAAAAATAATGCATGGTGGCTTTTCCACAAATACGATGTCAACTACATGATCATGCAATGGCAATATGACAAAAGTAATGTATGTCATGATGATGATGGTGGAAGTTGCATGGCAATATATCTCGGAATGGCTATGGAAATGCCGTGATAGGTAGGTATGGTGGCTGTTTTGAGGAAGATATAAGGAGGTTTATGTGTGATAGAGCATATCGTATCACGGGTTTGGATGCACCGGCGAAGTTTGCACCATCTCTCAAGGTAAGAAAGGGCAATGCACGGTACCGAAGAGGCTAGCAAAGGCGGAAAGGTGAGAGTGCGTATAATCCATGGACTCAACATTAGTCAAAAGAGCTCATATACTTATTGCAAAAATTTAGAAGTCATCAAAAATCAAGTACTACGTGCATGCTCCTAGGGGGATAGATTGGTAGGAAAAGACCATCGCTCGTCCCCGACCGCCACCCATAAGGATGCACAAGCCTGATACACTTCATGTTTCAAATTTGTTACACAACTTTAACCATACGTGCATGCTACGGGACTTGCAAACTTCAACACAAGTATTTATCAAATTCATAATCACCCAACTAGCACGATTTTGATATTATCACCTCCATATCTCAAAACAATTATCAAGCATCAAACTTATCTTAGTATTCAACGCACTCAAAAGAAAGTTTCACATATCTTGAACACCAAGTATATTAACATTAAGCAAATTACCATGTTATTAATGACTCTCAAAATAATCTAAGTGAAGCATGAGAGATCAATAGTTTCTTTAAAACAAATCCACCACCGTGCTCTAAAACATCTAAGTGAAGCACTAGAGCAAAAATTATCATGCTCAAAAGACATAAGTGAAGCGCTATGAGCAAAACTATCAAGCTCAAAAGATATAAGTGAAGCACATAGAGTATTCTAACAAATTCCAATTCATATATGGCTCTCTCAAAAGGTGTGTACAGCAAGGATGATTGTGGTAAACTAACAAGCAAAGACGCAAATGATATAAGACGCTCCAAGCAAAACACATATCATGTTGGTGAATAAAAATATAGCTCCAAGTAAATTACCAATGGAAGTGGACGAAAGAGGGGATGCCTTCCGGGGAATCCCCAAGCTTTGAGTTTTTGGTGTCCTTGTATTATCTTGGGGGTGCCATGGGCATCCCCAAGATTAGGCTCTTTCCACTCCTTGTTCCATAATCCATCAAAAGAATTCACCCAAAACTTAAAAACTTCACATCGCAAAACTCAACAGAAATCTCGTGAGCTCCGTTAGAAAAAAAAAAAGACTACTTCAAGGTACTGTAATGAACTCATTCTTTATTATATTGGTGTTAAACCTACTGTATTTCAACTTATCTATTGATTATAAACTATTTTACTAGCCATAGATTCATCAAAATAAGCAAACAACACACGTAAAACAGAATCTGTCAAAAACAGAACAGTCTGTAGTAATCTATAACTAACGCATACTTCTGGAACTCTAAAAATTCTACACAAATAGGAAGTCCTGGACAATTAGTTTATTGATCAGCAGCAAAACAAACCAACGCAAAAGCACATTTCTGTGATTTATCATAACTAAATTCGTGCGCGCAAAGTTTCTGTTTTTCAGCAGAATCAAATCAACTATCATCGTAGGTTATCCTATAGGTTCTACTTGGCACAAACACTAATTAAAACATAAAACGACATAAAAACAGAAGGTAGATGGATTATTTATTCATAAACAGAAGCAAAAACAAAAAACACAAAATAAAATTGGGTTGCCTCCCAACAAGCGCTATCGTTTAACGCCCCTAGCTAGGCATAAAAGTAAGGATAGATCTAGGTATTGCCAGCTTTGGTAGGAAATTCTTCAATGAGGCATCTACCTCCTTTATAATTTTCTTTCTTCCGAATAGTTGACAAATTTTCAGGCAGAAGATAAAAAAAATCATCTATAGCAAATGGTTCCTTAATGATGGTAAAATGATTGGGATGAACACTTACAGATTTAAGATCCGCAGTTTCCTTACTAGGTGATTCACCCTTATTCTTAGGAACATAAATAAGCTCAGTATTTTTAGTAGAAGAACTTGGAGTGTTTTGAACGAAAGAAAAAGCGGTTCCCAAGTTGGTTATGATACCCTCAAGTTTATCGATTCTTGTGGAATCTAGATTTATTTTCTCATTAACTATGGGTTCTTTTTCCTTAATATTTTTCAAAGTCATTCCTACATTAGATCCATATTGGGAAATTTGATTGTGGATCTTTTTATCAAGATTTTCAATTGATTCAATGGTAGCAACTTTATTTTCAATAGCTTCAAGACTTTGCATAACATGCTCCAAAGTTAACGTAGTTACATTAACCAAAAGGGGTTGTGAGCCGAATAAATCTATTAAAGCATTATAAGAATCAAAAGTATGGCTACCCAAAAAATTCCCTCCAGTAATGGTATCAAGGATATATCTATACCAAGGATTAGCACCGACGTAAAAATTGCGAAGAGGAACTGATGTAGATTGCTTCCTGGTAGATTTATTTTGAGCATCGCAAATTCTATACCAAGCATCTTTTAGATTTTCTCCCTCCCTTTGTTTAAAATTGAAGACTTCATTCTCGGGAGATAATGGAGACGATATGAAACTAGTCATGACGACAAGAAAACTAACACACGAGCAAACAGAAAGGCAAAGGGAAAAAGGCAAATGGAAAAGATAGGAGGAGATTGGGAAAGAGAGGGAAAATAAAACGGCAAGGGTGAAGTGGGGGAGAGGAAAACGAGAGGAAAATGGCAAATAATGTAATGCGATAGATAGGGATTGCGATGGGTACATGGTATAGTTGACTTGCTTGCGTGAGCCTCCCCGGCAACGGCGCCATAAATTCTTCTTGCTACCTCTTGAGCACCGCGTTGGATTTCCCCGAAGAAGAGAGGATGATGCAGCAAAGTAGCGTAAGTATTTCCCTCAGTTTTTGAGAACCAAGGTATCAATCCAGTAGGAGACCACGCACAAGTCCCTCGTACCTACACAAAACAATAGCAACTCGCAACCAACGTTTAGGGGTTGTCAATCCCTTCACGGTCACTTACGAGAGTGAGATCTGATAGAGATAATATTTTTGGTATTTTTGATAGATAGATGCAAAGTAAAAAGTAAAAGGCAAAGTAAAAACAAAGCAAGTAAATAAAGTGATAGAGATTGATATGATGAGAATAGACCCGGGGGCCATAGGTTTCACCCGTGGCTTCTCTCAAGAGCATAAGTATTCTACGGTGGGTGAACAAATTACTGTTGAGCAATTGATAGAATTGAGCATAGTTATGAGTATATCTAGGCAATTATCATGTATATAGGCATGACGTCCAAAACAAGTAGATCAAAACAATTCTGCATCTACTACTATTACTCCACTAATCGACCGCTATCCAGCATGCATCTAGAGTATTAAGTTAAAAACAGAGTAACGCCTTAAGCAAGATGACATGATGTAGAGGGATAAATTCATGCAATATGATAAAAACCCCATCTTGTTATCCTCAATGGCAACAATACAATACGTGCCTTGCTGCCCCTTCTGTCACTGGGTAAGGACACCGCAAGATTGAACCCAAAGCTAAGCACTTCTCCCATTGCAAGAACTACCAATCTAGTTGGCCAAACCAAAAAGGATAATTCGAAGAGACTTGCAAAGATAACTCAATCATACATAAAAGAATTCAGAGAAGAATCAAATATTTTCCATAGATAATACTGGATCATAAACCCACAATTCATCGGTCTCAACAAACACACCGCAAAAAGAAGATTACATCAAATAGATCTCCACGAGAGAGGGGGAGATCATTGTATTGAGATCCAAAAAGAGAGAAGAAGCCATCTAGCTACTAGCTATGGACCCAAAGGTCTGAAGTAAACTACTCACACTTCATCGGAGGGGCTATGGTGATGATGTAGAAGCCCTCCGTGGTGGATGCCCCCTCCGACGGAGCTCCGGAATAGGCCCCAAGATGGGATCTCATGGATACAGAAGGTTGCAGCGGTGGAATTAGGTTTTTGGCTCCTGTTCTGATCGTACGGGGATACGTAGGTATACATAGGAGGAAGGAGTACGTCGGTGGAGCGTCAGGGGGCCCATGAGGTAGGGGGGCGCGTCCAGGGGGGCGCCCTCCACCCTCGTGGCCGCCTCTAGCACTTCTTGGAGTAGGGTCCAAGTCTCCTGGATCATGTTCGGTTGGAAAATCACGTTCCTGAAGGTTTCATTCCGTTTGGACTCCGTTTGATATTTCGTTTCTTCGAAACACTGAAATAGGCAAAAAACAACAATTCTGGGCTGGGCCTCCGGTTAATAGGTTAGTCCCAAAAATAATATAAAAGTGGAAAATAAAGCCCAATATAGTCCAAAATAGTAGATAAAGTAGCATGGAGAAATCAAAAATTATAGATACGTTGGAGACGTATCAGGACGGAGACGCAGCTGCATGACATTCTTTGGGCCGTCCATGATGGAAAAAACCGTGGTAGAAGCGAGGGGGAGGAAAATTTTGGGGAGTTCCCGGTTACGGTGGGAGGTCGGGGGCCGAGCGATGCGCGTTTCTCTTGTACACGTACGCACATGTGTGCGAGGCGTTGGCTCTAACTGAACCCGAGTGAGGCTTTGGGCTCTAACTGAGCCCGACCGATTGCTTTGCAGGCTACGCGTTACTGAACCCGAGCGATCGATCGATGGCTGTTAACTGAACCCAATCGAGCGATTCCTTTGCTACTGCTGCTAACTG
>NC_057813.1:184027907-184061529 GCF_018294505.1 Triticum aestivum | reverse complement strand
GTGTGGAGGGCTGGATGAACAGTAGACGGTGGAGTGGTGCCTGTGGAGGGGTGGTTGAACAGTAGCCGGTGGATTAGCGCGCGGTGGAGGCTGGATGAACAGGAGCCCGTGGAGGCTGGAGCAGGACGACGGTAGCCCGTGGATGCTGGAGGAGGTCGACGGTGGAGATGAACAGTATCCCGTGGAGTCCTGTTTTGCGGTACGCCACACCCCTCCTGATGAACAGGACCCCTGTTTCGACCATAGGAGGTCCGTTTCGTCCGTTTTGCGGTATGCCACACCCCTCCCGATCAACAGGACCCTCGTTTCGACCGTAGGAGGTCGGTTTCCGTTTGGCGGTACGCCACACCCCTCCCGATCAACAGGACCCCCATTTCGACTGTAGGAGGTCCATTTCCTCCGTTTTGCGGTACACCACACCCCTCCCGATCAACAGGACCCCGTTCCGAACATAGGGGGTCCGTTTCCTCTGTTGTGCGGTACGCCAGGCATCGCTTCCATCTCCTGTTCCATCCAAGCCTTCCCGATGAACACGGCCACGCATTCCGTTCCGACCCAGCCGGTTGGCTCCCACGCGTTCCGTTGCCTCCCGATGAACACGACGCATTCCATTGCCTGCCCATGAACACGACGCATTCCGTTGCCTCCCCATGAACACGACGACGACACTGTTTCTCTGTTCCGACCCAGCCATGTACACGAGCCCTCGCCGTATGTATGCGCGAGTAGGCGTTCGAGACCCTGCCCGTATGTACGTACATGGCCGTATTTTCTTTCTTGCATCCTGGCCGCTGTACGTACGTGTACATGCTACATGCGCGCTTCTACTACGACACGTGCGCGCCTCTACATCCACTAGTATATATGTACGTACACATTTGCGACCAGAATGACAACGCTACGTACGCTTCAACCAGGTGGGTCCCGACTGTCAGGCACTTCCTTGCGTGCGAAAATGTAGCTGGTGGGTCCCAGCAGTCAGGGGGGCGAATCGTTTTTTTTTCGGACGCACTTCCTTGCGTGCGAAGATGTAGCTGGTGGGTCCCAGCAGTCAGGGGGGCGAATCGTTTTTTTTTGCCCGGATGCACTTCCTTGCGTGCGAAGATGTAGCTGGTGGGTCCTAGTAGTCAGGGGGAAACGTTTTTTTTGTGAAATATGGTGGCCCGTCCGGTGGGTCCCTGCTGTCAGGTGGAGGAATCATTATTTTGCGCGTAATAAGGAGGCACTTCCTTGCTGCGGCCGTGGACCCAGCTGTCAGCCTCTCCACGTACAGTCCACGTCCGATGGAAGTCATTCCTTGACCACGTTGACCACGCCGTGCCGAGAGCATGATGGCGGTGGACGACGGTGAGGACTAGGAAGGGGACGACTCGGAGCCGGGGAAGACACAGAAGTGGATGCCCACGCGAAGAGTAGTATGAGGGTTCACTGGTTCGGCTGCGGTATGAGGCTGCTGTCGCCGCAGAATAACATGGGTGTGGGTGAGTAGAGGGATGGCCTGGCCAGCGGTGGGAGTACTAGGGGGCGGTGAGGCCTCCGCGGCATCACAGCCGGCCATGGGAGGCAGGAGCACGCGGCCTGACCGGCGCTAGTTTGGGCGGCTGGAGCAAGAAGACCAGAGGTTGAAGAAACACTACGGCCGTTGGATGAACATCGTACGGTAACAGGAGTTAGAATCGTTCATATTGACTAAGTTGACAGAGCCCTCCGTCCCCGTCAACTTGGTAGGCCCACAAGTCAGCCTCCCACTATGCTGGGTTCCAGCTGGCAGGGGGAGGATTCATTTTTTTGTGCATAATAAGGAGGCACTTCCTTGCGTGCGAAGATAGCTGGTGGGTCCGACATGTCAGCGCGGGGCACGTTTTTGTCGCGAAATACAGAGGCCCTTCCGGTGGGTCCCAGATGTCAGGTGGAGGAATCATTTTTTTGCGCGTAATAAAGAGGCATTTCCTTGTGTGCGGCAGTGGACCCAGCTGTGAGCCTCTCCATGCACAATCTACTTCCGATGGTGTCGTTCGTTGACCACGCAGCGCCGAGTGCATCCAAGGTGGTGGACGACGGCGAGACCCCAGATAGCAACGAGCCGGAGATGGGAAGACGAGCGAGTAGAGTCGCAGACGGAGAGGTGTACGAGGGTTAACTGGTTCTAGTGTGGTGTGGTTCGGCAGTCGGTGGAGAAGAACATGAGGGTTGGAGGGGTGGAGGGATGGCCTGGCCAATGGTGGGGTAGCGCTTCATAGCGAAGCGTGCTAAGCAGAGCTGCTAGCAGCAGGAGGCGGGAGGTGGTCCCGGCGGCGCTGGAGGAAGAAGACGAGAGATTGAAGATGGATGCCGGTCGTTGGATGTAAATCCAATGGCTAACATAACAGAATCATTTGTTGACTAAATTGACAATGACTTGCGTTGGCTTCGACCTATTAGCCCACATTTCAGCCTCCAAAAATGTGGCACGTATTCAATCCAGTTTTTTTAGAATTTACAGTCTTTTTTTGCGCGGTAGAATTTATAGTCAATTTGATATTTTTTTTTGAATTACAGCCATTAGCTGGGCTGGGTGAACAAATATTGTAGCGTCCATGCGGCCCATTTATTTTATTTCCTAAAAAATTACAAGCCATTTGCACTTTCTCGAAATACACGATTTTGCTGGGCTGATTCTAATTATAATGTTGGGTTGCGCCAGCAATGTTATCAAAAAATAAAAATGGGCTGAGCATTTCGTTATAAATATATTTAAATAATAAGTGATATTATTACATTCGTCCTTAAATCTTACCAAGCTTTTGTACACAATCACTAGGATTTTCGTGCCAAAACAATCCAAGATTTTATTTGTTAAGAAATTATTTTTATAAGTTAATAAGATGTGGGATATTGTTTTCTTACATATGTAAGTATCTGTTAAATATATGATGACAATAAAAATAATATATAATAACATATAAAATAATTTAAATATATATAATATAGTTAGAAGGGAAATATAAGTTGGACCTGGCGTTCCTATTCTTATATAGAAAAATAGAACATACCTCTGTGTTTTCTTCAAAAAATACATAAATTGGGCTGCCAAAAATAAAACCTCGGATTGGAGGTCCATAGGCCGCTCGATACATGACGGCCCTAAGAAAATATAAACAGGCCTATGGACCTCCCACCCGAGGTCGTGGGCTGCGGATGTTAAAAATGAAAGCCTAGACGGGGCAGCCCAAAACCACGTCCAACACTTGCCAAAACTTCGTCCCTCGTTTTCTCTGTGTTTCGCACACTCGACACTGTGTGGGCATTTTGACTGTGCATCATATGAAGATGTTCCTTGCATGAATGTTGATCAACATGATGTTAACTGGCTGGTAGTTCCATTTTCGACCATGAATAAAACTTCCAACATGATGCTAACCCTGTTTGAAAAGGCCGTGTTAATATAAATGCTCTGCCTCTGAAAGTTGCAGTTTCTTATCTGAAACTGAACTTGCAGTTTCTTATCTGAAATTGAAACTTGCAGTTTCTTCTCTGAGAATCACGCCGTCTGCACTTCTATACTCCTATCAAACTATATTTTTTAAGTGCTAAAAATAGATCTCTAGAATTCATAAAATACTTCACATGCTCAATACTGCAAATCTGAAATTCAAAAGACATTCATATCTGAAAGTACTCTCAAAATACACAACACAAAACACAATTCACAACCTGCAAATACTGAAAACCCTAAGCTCCTCCTGACAATTCACAACCTGCCCGACTATTGGGCTGGGGGGGGGGGGGCAGCCCCCTCCTATTCCTCGGTGGCAGACAGCCGCCCTGTGAGACGATGTGAACGGCAAGGGAGACGATGGCGGGGAAGCGTCGTCGGGGCAACTGCTTTTATCCTCTTGAAGTTGGGTTCAGTCGACAAAGACTCCACCGGCTCGCTCTGGCAGGACACCCTCACAAACAACACCCTATAGATGCTCGATCCTTCAATCTCTGGTGGATGCTCCATCTGGGATCGATACTCCCACCACCGCTCCCTCATGATCAGATTTGGTGAATCTGTTTGCTCCATGGCCCAGAGGAGCATCTCTATGTACTCCGACGCGAATCCTTCGGGAGTATCACCGGCTTTTTGCTCTGTTGTAGATATTTGGCCATGGATGTCGCCGTCGCCGCTAGTTGGTCCTTGTTGTCAAACCAAGACTATATCTCCAACATCCTAGCTAGCTTCACAGGGTTTCCATCTGCGATCCTCACGTATCGGTTGTACTCCTCCATCAATCTACTTCTCCACAACACCTTCACTCGCCGGTGGAGGTTTTTGAATGGAAGAGGAGAGGAGCAGCGCTGGTTTTGGATTAGAACGGGAGAGGAGCGATGCTGGTTTTGGACTGGAACCGGAGAGGAGGGGCGGTGGTTTTGAAATGGAAGAGGGGAGGAGCGGCGCTGGATTTAGATTGGAACAGGAGAGGAGTGACGGTGGTTTAAGAGGAGAAGAGCGGAAGAGCGGCGCTGGTCTTGGAAGTATTTTTTTGTTGTTTTGCATATTTTGGGTCAAAGTTTGACCACGTACTGTATTTGACAAGCAAAATGTGACTGCATGTCACCAAAAATTGTATCATTTGGTTTGTATCTGAATGTACTTTCAAATTATTTTATTTTTGCAACATATAACATATATTTTATGTGTGAAAATCATGGTCAATTATGACCCAGAATAAAAGGGAGAATAGTTAATGTGGGGTTGCTTTCTTAATTGAAGGGTAAATTGATTTTGATTTTGATCCAGTCACAGCGCGCCAGCCCTCTCGTCCAATCCTAAATCGCTGCCACACGCTCCTCTCCCTCTTCTCCATTACAAAACCACCTCCTCTCCTCTCCCTCTTCTCCATTGCAAAACCACCTCCTCTCCTCTCCATCATCTCCATTCCAAAACCACCGCCTCGCCTCTCCCTTTTCTGATCTTCTCCATTGCAAAACCACCTCCTCTCCTCTCCATTCCAAAACCACTATCTCGCCTCTCCCTCTTCTGATCTTCTCCATTGCAAAACCACCTCCTCTCCTCTCCATCATCTCCATTACAAAACCACCATCTCGCCTCTCCCTCTTCTCTATTGCAAGACCACCGTCTCTCCTCCCATCTTCTAAAGCTAGCACCAGACCACTCAGAAGGACATCTATGGAGAGGATGCAGCAGCGAATCAGGCAGATCGCCAGCGGCGACTAGGCAAAGTTAGCCAGGTTGAAGGAGATCCTTAGTTGGTTTGACAATGGGTGGGAGATTTCGAGGATGGTGCGGGCCATGTGGCTATGTATGCGAAAGAGCGAGATGGCGGTGATGAGGCGACGATGTACATGTACTCCTCGGCGGCAGTCATGCCGCAGTCCTCTGAGTTCATTGAGTATCTCCTTTGGGCGATGGAGCAGACAGATTCGCCCGAGGCGACAGTCAGGCGGAGGTGGTGGGCGTACAGGTCGAAGGTCGAGCACCTAGAGGATAACAAATCGATCGAGTATGGTGTGCCGTTCGTGAGGGTGCAGAGCCAGCCAGAGCCACAGGAGTATTCGTTCTCCCACTGCAAGAGGAGGCTGGATGGTGCGACGTCGCTTCCCCGCCGTTCTCCATGGTTCCCTCGACGCTCGCCTCATTTCAACGGTGGCGGTAGGGTTTAAGGTAAGCTTCACACTAACCTACTCTTCCACCTGCTCATGCATACGATCAGTGTGACAACTAATGAAAATCATGCTTACAATCAGTCTCCGAGTACTACGCCAATCACCCTAAAATAGCTCTGGACCTTTGGGTCAAAGTTGTGACACAGTGTACACATAAAGAAAAATAGATTGGTGCTTCTTTCAGAAAAGAGTACTCCCTAGAAAACTGCCAATATAAGCTACTAGTATTTGGTTAGAGGATTTGCTGCCGAGAAAGATCCGTCCACAGAGAGCACCACACATCCCACTTGTGGTGGTGGATGCGAATGCGTGCATGCAGCATGGTTGGTGTCGGTAATTTTTACTTGGCACACCTCGCACTCTGCATATATGTCGGTTCCATACGTACATTTGTGCAGTTCCACCAAAATGCAGCTGAATAACCCTATTTGCACAGATAATGAAAAAGCATGATTACAGTATAGTGGCACTAGTTGATGAAACACACAAAATAAATAGAAGAAAATATAGCGATAGTATCATAGTATGCCATGCTGTGAGGGCGAGATGGGCCCTGCAATGCCTCATACGGTACGCCTCATACTGGACATCGTCCCAAGTCTCCCAGATACACCTTCTGCCAGTGATGATCATCAGTGTACAGCGGTAGTACAAGGAGGCGCCTTGAGACATTCAAATCTCTATTTTTGTACATATCAACTAAAATTAAGCACCCTAGTTTGCAGAAACGCTTAAACATTAACAATGGGACTAGTTGATGAAACATACATTAACAAAGAGAAGCACTTTCTTATCTACATTGGAAATGAAATGATAGATATGACACTCGCTCTATTTTAACTGTATTATTACTTCATTTTATCAGTGACACTAGGTTCGAGCAGGTGGCAAACGAGGTGTACCGTGCGTCGCAAGGATGGAGGCCGGGGGTGCTTAGACTGGGATGCTGAAGCTGGCTCTTTCAGTCACCAACATGGATGATTCAATTCATGGGACCTTTTGGTGCAGTTCACCTAAAATGAAGCAATGTCCCGTGAGCTAGCAGCTTCTTCTTCAAAAAAATTTAAGAAAAGGGCTCCAGCCCGGGTTCCATTTCCATCAGAAAACGAAACCCACAGAGTTTCTTCTTCATTAGTTGCAATAAAATTGAGCAACATCAAGGTTGGTTGTGAAGCTCCTGGAATGCTCAACTATAATTTGGATATCATTTGTGCAGTTCAACTAAGATTGAGAGTGAAATGTATATCTCTGTTTGCACAAAAAAGGTGGAAACGAGGGTTACTAACAAGTGATGAAACATGCATCAAATGAAAAGAAGCATGTTCCTTATCTGAATGGCAATCCTACAAGGACAGTAGCAATTTCTAAAGTAGTGGCATTGCTAGATAACAGTGTGGGCATTAGGATTAACTATGACAACCGTTAAATACGACATTACCTTGGGCACGGGAGAGTAGGCGGACTAGGATAGTTGCACTTCTAACAAAAAGAACCAACTTATCTTAATGGGAAATTTTAGCAGGACATGTAAAGAAGTGCCATTGATTCATATTACTAGAGGCATTACATTGAAAACAACATTGGTTTAACGTGTCCTTACTTTTAATAGTGCGACTGCTACATTTTACCAGTGGCATTACATAAGAGTGGCTCAGGGCAACAAACATCAGAACAGGATATCTGGGTTGGTCCCATTTTTGTTCGGTATAGCCACCTTATACTGTGTGAGGCTAGCAAATCTAGTGTTGGACTTACTCTTTTGACTTGTCCCCCAGTCCCCACTTTCTTTCCTTTTTCAACCAATAGATCGGGTTTATATTGAGTTTGTACGGCGTTTCCCTTTATTTCCCTATTAGACCTAGAGACCAGTTGGATAGCCAGTCTCTGCTACTTTTCGCCCCCATTATTTCCTCTTTCGACCAAGTCCTAGATTCAGGTAACAAATCCTCCCCCACCCCCACCCCCTTTCTTCCTTGTTTGAACCAAGTAGTACTAGATTCGAGTGCATGGACTAGTTTTACCTCTTAATAAACGTAAAAAAATTAGGTGGTTTTCGAACAGCCGATCAATCCTATCTACGAGGGGGGCTGAGAAATAGTAAAAGATACAAATGCAACGACGTCAAGAGCTCGGGAAGTCGAGAAAGGCCGGTTTCGAAGGAAGTTATACCTGATGGTCGACGGGATGTCGCTAGGTGGGCAGCGGGAGACCGGATCTGCCCACACTATGGCAGCAAGGAAGAAGGGGTCGGAGGCCCTCCCTCACGAGCGGTGCTTTAGAGAGAACGGCAAGGCAAGCTGATCAGGACGTGCCTAGCAGTGGGTAAGAGCCATCGTCGAGGACGACCGCTTGAACGTTGCACCTTCTCACCTTCCCCAGCGGAGAGGATCCGGCTAATTCTCTGACCAGCGGTGAGCAGAGAGAGAGAGTGTGGCCACCGCTGTCCTGTTTAGATCTGGAGAGGCCAAGATAGTGTGAAGAGAGCAACACTAGCAAGCAAGCGCGGAGGCTCCTGCCTATATAGTGGAGTAGTACTAGTTTTCTTTTGTCTACCGGAGCCGGCTTGACCTCGTCAATGACTGTTGAGAAGTCTTCATGCACATGGCCCGGAGGGGTAGTTGTCGTCATTTTGATCTGAAGCACCGGATTATAACATATAACACGAAAAAATGCCACATGACAAGATATCATAACCTCACTGCCCAAAGGAGACAACATGAATCCCGACGGACAAACTAGACGAGGAACAAAGCTCAAATTAATCATAAACTCATAGAAAAGGGGTCCGTCGATAGATGTCCTAATTAACATAGCCGGCTTGACCTAGATGGTAGCCGAGTAGTCACTGTTCGTGCATGTGCCCCCTATGACTAGCCCAACTCAGTTATCGCTGTTTAACCCTCGCAGTGATCCGAAGCACATGACACCTAATTTTGCGAGATGACAAGAAACCTTTTTTAGATTTCTCACCACAACTACAGCCATGTACAACACAGCCTGCACGATATGTAGACGATAGCCAATCCCGGCGTGTCTGCTAGAGTCTGGTCACATGCATGGACGAACTGATCTTCCGTGTCTTGCCGGGATCGTCTAGGCACCAACGTAGTACAACACTTCTCTAGTACTATCGCTCGTCTCCCTCTTCTATTAAGTCACCTGACTTGCGGGGCCGGGGAGTGTACCTATGGTCGGTTATCAATTGCCGTCCCACATGTGTGTGCAAATCCAATATGACGCGCGTTCCATTCGGAGAGCAGCGTGCCAGACCGACCGACCGTCTGGGGTGCGACGCGAACGCGAGGGCGTGTTGTATACTCCATACATGTGTACCGCAGTCTTCTAGACGCTTTGCTCCATGGTGCGGGCGCAATCCATGGATACAAAATTAGTATACTGTATACTATTTAAAAGTCGAGGGCGGGGCTTTTCCTGCGCGGTAGGCGGTGCGGCAGTTCTGCCTAGTCGGTTCGACAGAGACGCGAGAAGACGAGGAAGTAGGCTGCTGCAAATGTAGGGCTGTGTGATTTGACAGAGAATTATTGCTGGACAGGTGGGGCCCCGTGATTTGACTTGCCATTATCATTTTAACTGCGGCGCTACGATCGGCGTGAGTCTCCTGATTCCTGACCAACTCCATACAGGTGCCTCTCCCAATGCTCCACCATGTAGTAGAGGCTGGCTCTTGCATGAGAGCCCACTTCTCAACTTTTTCCTTGCCTCTCTTTCCTCCACATATGCAAAAATGCCATGTAAAGTGCACTATTGTACTTACTTGCTCCTACAGGTGCTTAAGCTTGCCACATAGGCATAAAGTCTAATGTGGCAAGTTAATCAAGAAGAGAGAGACTAGTTTGGTGACCCAAGGAAGAAACGGTGCTAAGCGCGTGTACCTAGGTGAAAAACAATTTTCAGTCTATAGCTAATTAAATGAAGCAAACTTAGCAACACCATTTCATTGGAAGAGGTCACTCCTTGGCAAATGCAATAAATACTAGTACTCCCTATGTCCCATAATATAAGAACGTTTTGGCACTACACTAGTGTCAAAAACGTTTTGATATTATGGGACGGAGGGAGTACGAAAAAAGAGATAGAGAGAAGTACAAAAAATAAATACACTTATAGCCAACCTTATAGCCAAAACCTTGTTGTAGTATGAGTGACTAAGTGATGACTATGTATGACATGCCAACATCAGATAGCCTAATGCACCATGTTAAATCTCCAAGGACACGACCGCGCGAGCGACGCGACGGTCATGGTAGGCGCGACCATGATACGGGCTGCTGGCAGCCCTTGGATCTGAGATCAAACGGTCGCATGCTAAGTTGCTGAAAATTTGCAGAATAACCCTCCATGATAGGATATTCACCCATAAGTCTAGAATCACGCCATGCAACCGTTCGATCTCAGATCCAAGGGCTCTCAGAAGCCCGTATCATGGGAGAACGGTAAGCCACTACCCTGCCGTTCGCACGCTGGCAGTTCGCACCTACTCGTCCCTGCACGTCCTTCAATACTATGGCGGTTCGCTCCTAGTCGTCCCGTCCATTCACATTACAGCAGTTCCACTAATCCTAACCCTCCTCCCAAATCCATGGCATCCCAAATCTCCCCGATCGGCGATTAGTACAAGGTTAGAACCATCACCGGCGATGAGTTCGACGTCATCTACACCCGTTCTTCCGCGACGGTGAAAGGATGCCTTTCTCGCTTCAGATGCATGTTTTAAGACTTAGATGATGAGTGGGTCGCTGGGCTAGATGTTGAGTACACCATAGTCCTGCGACGAGAGAAGGATCTAAAGGAAAAAGAGAGGAAGAAGCCCACCATGATCCAGGTTTGCGTGCATGACTTATGCTTGGTCTACGACATATTCCATGCCAATGTTGAGTGCCAGAATTTTAAGGATTTCCTCGAGAGCAACCTAGTCAAATTTGTTACTATAGACTTTGGTAACGACAAAGAAGTCCTGCGTCGGATAGGCCTCGTTGTAGGCAACACCTTTGACCTCCAGAAGAATCTGCTGGTGTCCTCTCGTCAGCCTTCAATGCTGACCCTGGCAGGAGCCATGGTCCATCCTTCGTATGGTAAACTGGAGAAACCTCCATACATGTTTCATCGTCATGCATGGCAGCGGAATGTACTAGATATAGACCATATCCACTATGCTGCAATGGATGGCTACCTTTGCTTCAATATCTACAAGGGTTGGATGAAGAGCAACAGCCAAGTGTGCGGTTCAAGCAAAGAAGTATCGGCCAAGAGGAAGAGGGACAAGGACGAAGTCAAGGACGTGGACAAGGACTCCGAGTAAGGTGGTAGTGTCGTTGCTCATGGTGGTTCTAATGCAGTGTCTACCGGAATAGTTGCAAAGTTTAATTTCAGGTGTGCTTAATTTAATTTGAGGGGTGTGTTGTGCTGAGCCCGCAGCGGAACTATGTTATGTTTCTTCTCGTTACTTTAGCTCTTCAGTACGTACATACTATTATTTCTTACATTTCATCTTTTAGTTGGTATAGTACTACCACTCGTTTCTTCACATTATATATGTACAATATATATGGCCAACGTCATATAGCCAGCCGTTTAGTTGTCAAAGAATTTCAGGATGCTTAGTTTTGTCAAAGAATTCCAAGATGCTTAGTTTTATTTGAGGGGTGGGTTGTGCTAAACACCAATATTGTGACTAGCCTTTTTAATAGTACTATATGCATAATTTGGCGATGAGCGCTCTCTATATGTACCACCTTTTTTTTAATTTCAAGTTTTGCTCCATGGCGCAATCCATCGATACTACTGTTGTACAAAAGTATACATTTTTTAAAAGGCTAGAGGGCGGGGCAGTCTAGCTTGGTCAGTTTCACGAGAGGCGAGGGCCTTCGTGATTTGACGGCTCATTACTGCTGGAAGGCGGGGCCTTGTGATTTGACTGCTCGTATAAATGCGCCAACGACCTGATCAAGGAGGACAAAGAACCATGCGGTATACTCAAGTTTTCCAATGGAGTAGTACTGCGACGGAGGAGCACGAAACACAGCAGCCCAGTGCCATATGGCGATAAAAAAAGATCTAATTTGCTAGTCATCTCATTGTTAGCATTGTTCTATTCATTCCCTAAAAAAAACCATTGTTCTATTCATGCCTCGCAGAGAACGTGACACGTGCGGAAGCAAAAGATGAAACACAGGAGCAAAAGAAGAAGGAAGGTTATCACCCCAAATGATCTAATTCGCCGCAGAGTCGTAACTGCTTCTTCACCGCCTCCACGACCTCCATCTCCTTGCGCGTCTCCTCCGCCATCTTCTTCATTCTGTCCATGTCGCGGGATTTCTCGACACGAGCCTTCATCATCTGTTGCACGGCCGCATTACGTACCTTGACAGCAGTCGGGTGCTCGATGCGGAGCTTCGCCAACTCCTCCTTCTGTTCCATGATGAGGGCCTGAAGCATCTTCATCGAGGAACTACTATTCTCCTGCAGCTTTTTCCAGCCGGTGTTCTTCTCCTTCAACAGGTCGATCTCGTGGCAGAGCTTCACCTTGTCCTCGTGCAGTCATAGGATTTCGCCGGTCGCCTTCTTCTTCGAGGCAATGCTCTTCTTCAGCAGCATCACCAAGCCGGCGGTCAACTCCCCCTGCTGATTGAGCTCAGCGGGCATGTCGTTGAGGCTCTCCTTCGGCAATTCCATCAAGCGTTGGATGAACTCCTTCTGCTTATTGAGGTGCTTATTGAGCTGATCGGTCATGTCGTCGAGGGATAATGACTCCTGCTCCGCCGGCTCGGCATGTTAGCCTCTGCGGCTAGGGCGCTCCTGGGAGCCATCGCCTGCCCGTGAGAGATCTTTCGAGGTCTCTGCGTGGCGGCGAGCCCTCTTTTTTTTCCGCAGCCTTGGTTGCCGCTCCGTTGTTACGAGTAGTTCTTGACCTAGAGCTCTGCTCACCGGCCATGGCAACGATGGACGAAGAAGAAGCACTTATGAGGAGGAAAGGTAGAGTAATTTTCGGTTAGGTAGTTCCCCTTTTTATAACCTAAGTACTAGCACTAGTACTAAACCTGCATAGTGGGAACACGTTCAGGTTTGGTACATACTAGTAGGTGTGAGCAGGCTTTCGAATGTGATGGGAACAAGGTAAAGATTAATTGATGGTTTTGGTTTCGAGGCCCGAAACGGCTCCCGATGAGTTTAGCGGAACATAAATTTCAAGTACTACACTGCTCAAATGCGTAAATATTATGTTACTGTCAAAAATTTACACAAAATACGAAGGAGACCAATGGAAGTACTACTAGCAACCCACGATTTTAACTACTCGCATGCGCGCAGTGGAGTAATAATGTCTTTCTTCCGCCCTCATGTCCACTCAATTTGCATGCGTTGTATTAATTGACCATCAATGAAGTGAATGACTTTACACGCATCAAATTATCACATGGGGTGGATCTTGGTACTCCCTCCATCAAGGTGAGTAAGTCATCTTAGGCTGTACACCGTGACCAAGGAGGAGGGGAAAATGAGAAACGTTAATGTTTATTTGCTAATTAATAGTATTGCATTCAATGAACTAACCACTGCATGTCGTGTTTGATAGTCTCAAGTCATTAAAAGTATGCACACTCTTTATCTCTTATTGGTTGATATGTCAAGAAACAAGAAACAGGGTAGAAGTTAATGCTCCGCGTCTAAGTGTTTTGGGATTATTTGGTTTTCGTAAGATGACTTACACATCTAGACGGAGGGAGTACAAAATTGCGTCCGCTCGTGTACCCGCGTGTGCGTGCGAGGGAATGAGTGCGTGCGTGGCATGTGTGCACATCTTCGCTTCGTGCATGTACTGCCAGTATGGCTCAGGGAGGACGAGTACATTCCTCTTGAACCAGCAGCACGTCACTATGATCAATCCATGCAAGGAGGTCGCGACAACGCCTCCACATGTGCCACGTGGCTTCATGAACTGTAAGAGAGACACTGTGTAGCGTGCCACTGGTATTCTAATTTATGTGTTTTGCACATACTTGAAGTACTAGTAAGGTACACGTGCATTGCACGCATCATATTTTGCAACCAAATTATGAATAAATACCACACTATAGCATGTAAGCTCTGAGTCATATATGCCTAATGTAGCCCTTCATTTAATTCTTATAGTTCATCTCATTCAAAATCAATTAGTTTTTATAAAAAAGCTAAGAACGCGAGAATAGGAAAAACATGGAATTATAGTGGAATGTCGTCTTGAATCCTACAGGATTGTACGAGTGTTTGATTGTGCATAGCAAAAACAGAGAATTCTTTCAAAGAGGTTTGAGTGGATGGGATGTTTCCTATGAAATCTAGTGCAAATGAATCATATGGAAAAATTCCTCTGGTTTACAATCCTACGAATCAAACAACCAAGATAGGAAAAATTCCTCATGATTAGAATCCTCCAAAATTCCTTTTGAGAATCCTTTGAATCAAAGAAGCCCTTAATCTATTTTATGATTCATGGAATTGTGCGTTGTAAAGCATAAAGTAAAAACAAATAATGGCAATTCAACTAGAAAAATAGTTTGGGCAGTTATCATACGGAAGATTCTAGAACAAAAGAGAACCACTGTTGTTTTGAGGTTTGTGCATTATGCTTAAGTTCAACCATTTAGTCTGCTAGATTGTACATGTGGCAAACTCCGGTGGGGGGATAGAAGATGGTGCGAGGGGCCGAGTGGAGGGAGACTATGAATGAATGCACAAGTGCGAGGTCGATATTTAGAGAGAGGGGGTGAACACATGCGCTGTTGCACGCAGTGGCGGAGCCATGAAAAAATAAATGAGCTAGGGGGCCAAGCATTGCTAATCCTTTATGAGGAGGTCAATTCATGAACTTAAAACATTTTTAGCAGCAATTGTCTAATAATCACATTCATATTAGCCTCGATATATAGTGATGTTAGGGGGGGGGGGGCAGGGCCCTTACTGCCCCCTGTCTTCGCCATTGTGCACGCGTCTGAGAGATGAAGCGGAAGGCATGGATGATGAGAGGGGGACGTTGGATATATAATTAATGTGGGTGTATTAGCTATATATGTTAATCCTATATAGAGAGGTATAGATTGATTGATGTGGACGTGGGAAAGAGGGTGAGAACTCACTTGATATATTGATTGATCGGTTTGTGTGGAAAACTATGAAAGATCTAGCTATATACACACATACATAGAGGAACATCGATCGTTGCGCATGCACGCGTGAGAGATAAAGAATGCCCGATATGATGGAGAGGGGGATGTGTGTGGGTGTGTGCCATCATGGGAGACCGACCTGAAGAAAAAGATTGCATGCGTGCGATGGATAATGCCGACTGGTAGTGTGTGAGCATGCATGCACGAGAGAAAGTTAGTGGTACAATTATAAAGAGAAGACTACTGTGTGGGTGTAAAAGAATAGGTGGGGTCATAATCAATGTAAAGTTGAAATCAAATATTTGAATAAGAGATCCTGATGTTTGAAACCCATGCATGCATGAATGTAACGGAGATCTACGCTGTGTGGTTTGGAAACGAGCATGTTGTAATGTATACACATTGAACAAGGTCAGACTGATTTGAATTTAAGCATAATGCACACTATTCTACATAAAAATTGGTGCGCCACCGTGGATGTGGTGCGCCACTAGTAACAAAAAAAATTTGGTTTTGAATTTTTTTTCAAAAAATGATACGTAATATGACCGAGAAGTTTGAAATATTTTGCAGAATTTCATCATAGTCATGAACATGAACAAAGTCCTAGACATCAACAAGGTATTATAGGATTGATATGCTAGATATATCAACGAGTGCCTGTGAGCTGTTGCTGGGGTTGGATAGAACTCTGAAGTTAAGCTTGCTTGGGCTGGAGTAGTGTGAGGATGGGTGACCTTTCGGGAAGTTTGACAACGGAGTGCGATTTGACCTGAGATTAAGCATATTGACCCGAGATTAAGCCATAGTGACTTGAGATTAAGAAAAAAAAACGAAAAAAAAATTGAATTTAAAAAAAAAATTAAAAAATTTCTGATTTTTTTGTGGTGCGCCATTAGTATACCAGATACTAATGGCGCACCATGGGCTATACTAATGGCGCACCAGCGGTGCGCCATTAGTATACCAGATACTAATGGCGCACCACAGGTGCGCCATTAGTAGTGAAAACAGATGCGCCACTAGCAGCCCTTTTTCTAGTAGTGTAGGCTTCACGGCCTAGAGAATAAAGATGTCGACTAGTGGTATAGAGCACGATGACACCTTTTGCTTTAGTGGCACAAACTATCACTTGTGAAAAATTCGCATACTTTGTCATTTTCGGACCATAGGTCCAAATTTTGTGCAAATTGTTCTTGTAGGGACTTCTTCGTGGAAGGATGACCTTTTTCCATCTAGTGAGGAAAATGATGACATGCTTTGTGGGTATGGTGCTAAGAATGCCATAATTCGATTTATATCCCTTGAAGTATTTGAGTCTACCATGACTAGTGTGACCGCTCATGATATGTGGACCAAACTTGAAGAAATATATGGTGGGTCCAATCTTGTTGATATTCATCATCTTTCGAAGGAGTCAATTGAGGAGTTCTCCACATTTTCAAATCACAAAGAACTCCATATTGCTTATTCTTTCGTGTACTTGGACATTTCAACTTCTTCCACCTCAACATCATGTGGCATGTCCCAAGGTAATGACATGTTGAATGGAAATATCGTTTATGATGATGATGTGCTCAACATTGATGATCTTTCATGTGTAAATGCTAATGTTGTAGTTTCCTTGGACTTGAACACATCTAGGAAAAATGACATACATTCTTGTGTTGATAGTCCATGCATATCATTTAGAGATTACTTGAATACTTTTTGTGATGATATGCTTGATACTCCTTGTTTCCATGATCCCTATGCTTCTAGTTCGTCTAGTTGTTCTTTGACTAACCATGTAGAGGAAAAAAGAGAACTAGTGCACACAACACTAACGGAGAAATGGCTAGAAGAGCAAAGAAGGAAATCACCGTGTTGGAGAGGAAATGTTATGAGCGTTAAGAGGATGGTCATGAATCTCCAACTATTGTTTATCAAGAAATTCCTATCCAAAAGAATCATCATCTACCTCCAATGTTTATATGTGCCTCATGGCAAGAGGTAACACCGAGGTATCATCTACTCTTTGTAATGATATTGATGAGAGTGATGATGAATGTGATAGGGATATGAGTCAAGAAATATATGATACTGGTAGTTCTCTTCTTGGGGTAAATAAGAACACTTATGAGATGTTTAAAGATGTTATTACTCATTTTGGAAAGTGTAATGATTTACTTCACGAAGAGCAAGAACAAAATGAAAAACTTGATTGTAACCTTCTTGATGATCTAGAAACTCTTAGAGACTTAGAATCTTCTAAAGAAGAGATTGAAGTTGCTCATGATCAACTTAAAGAGGATTTTGAGCACCTTGACATTGGCTAAAATTATGTCAAGGGAGAGCTGATCAAACTCTCTAAGTCTTATGAGGAACTTCAAGCTACTCATGTGAAGTCTCTAGTTTCTTCTAGCTCTCATATTGTCAATGATGCTTGTGCTACTAAATCTACTTCTTGTGAAGCATCTATCTTGAAGGAGAATGGTGAGCTAAGGGCAGAACTTGCTTTGCTAACTAGCAATTATGGAAAATTAGAGGGAAGTCATGAAAAGCACTCGGGCTCTCATGATGACCTTCTAATCTCCCATGAAAGGCTAAAGTTAGCTCATGAGGCTATTGTGTCTAAGGTAACATCTTGTGAGCCTCATGTGGACATTGGCACTATTTCTACTCAAAATGCTTTATTGACATGTGCTAGTGATTCATCTAGGCATATTATTGCCAATTCTTGTGATGAATTTCTCTCCTTGCCTTGTTGCTCTAACAATGACTTCCTCTAGTACTTTTGTTGATACTAACCTTGTAGGGGAAAACAAAGAGCTCAAGGCCCAAGTCACTATTCTAAGGTGGCATGAAGGAAATACCACTCTCAACACTATATTGAGTGTTCAAAAATCATCCCATGACAAGGGAGGACTTGGTTTCATTCCCAACAACATGTCCAAGAAAAATAAGAAGGGACAAGATCAAGTCAAGAATCTGGCCAACATTACATGCTTCAAGTGCAAGAATGTCGAACACCATGTGAGATCTTTTCCATTAAAGAAGAAGGCTTCATATGTGAAGAAACGAGGGAAGCGGCCTCAAGTTCAATCTGAAGGTCAACCTCAAGTTGAAGAAATGCCACTACCAATGATGAACCAAGATAATGTTCCTCGGGTTGAGAAAATAAAGAAGACAGGGGAGCACATGTTGCTATAATTGTCGTGAGAAGGGGCACATATCCTCATTATGTCCCAATGGTAACATCCCTAATCCTCCTCTAGTCAATGATCATTATTTGCTTAGGAAGGGTGTTTTTGGAAATTTGTTTGCCAAGTTTGTTGGTGCCCAAAGTGGTTTGGAAATGGAAAATACCATTTGGGTTGCCAAGCCTATTGTGACTAACTTCTTTGGACCCAATTTGGTTGGGGACCATCAAGCTCAGACTTGATTAATAGGTGTGTAGAGGACATTAGAGATTTGGCTAGTTCATGAAGAAAATGATATCCACCATTTATTTGTTTGAGCCAAGTCATGTGGATTATCTTCATATTATTTATCCAATGTTCCTCTTTGCGGTATCTTGTTGTTATATTGCTTACATTGAAAGTTACTCGCCCCTTGCATGTTTAGGTTTTTTTATCTAGCATGTGTATGTATATGTTGTGATTCCTAGTTGTTGTCATTTTGGGAACCAGGGTGTCGTGGGAAACCACGACCACCTATGGGTCCATGAGCTGCTTGTGGTTCGGCATGGGGGAATGAGCACATTGCACAAAGAGCAAAGAATATTGCGCAACACGGCAAAGATCACACGGGCAATTTTACCCAGGTTCAGGCCATCGCGAAGCATAAAACCCTACTCCTATTTTGGTGGATTGATGGTGGATTTTGGTGGAAACACAGTGCTTCTGCCCGGCAGGGTGGCCTCTGGGTGAGAGCAGCCATGCGTGTACAAGTGTACAGGGGTCCGAATCCTTTCTACGGTTGCCATGTGCCTCCTTTTATATATCAAGGGGTCACCACAATGGCAAGTCAGTCATTATGCACTAATTAGATAGTGACGAGTGCTAACCTAACTCTATAGACATGGCAGAGCGCATTAACTGTGTCGCTTAGTGTCACATCATGCAATGCCCGAAAAGCCTTGCCGGGCTGTTTTGCCACCGTCTTGCCTGTCTGCTTGAAACGTCTCTAGACGGGTGTCATCTGGAGGTGATTTCCGTAGGAAGTGGCTACCATGTGGTAAGAAACAAAAACTTAGTCACTTAGGGGCTTGACACTGCACCGATCGATGACTTGCATCGCTGCGAGGTGGAGCAGTGGAGCCTTGGCACAGTAGTTTGCCTTCGTAGGCCCCCGCAGGCCTGTTAGGACGGTCTTGATGCTTACTCTTGGAGCCACTTCGACCTCACCAGGCTCGCCTGCTCGGTAAGGGAGGTTTTCCCTTAGTAGTGTCTTGGTCCGTTGGCTTGACTTGGTGTTCTCGATCTGCCATCGGATTTCTGAAAGAGATGGTCTCTTCAGCTTGGCCTTGGCTTGGATGTCACAGTCTTGCTCTTCTAGGCATGTGCATAGTCTTGGAAATAGACCCAAGGTTTGTTGCACCGAGAGGAGCCCTTGGGCTTGGCCCGAACACGCTGTCGGGTATCATCGGGGTAGGCCCTAACCAGTGCGCAGGCAAGAGGGTAGTAGTTCCTTGTCCCTTGATATCATCTTTGCTTCTTCATTAACCCGCCCAGGTCAGGTTTCGGCTCCCCCATGCATCGCGTAACGCCAATTTTAGTGGGGCCATCCACATAATGGTCCGTGAATGACTTTAATGCACATGTGAGTAACTGCCAATTCACTCTTCCCACCATGCCCTTATCATTTGGCCAAATATGCTGCATGCATTGAGTGGGGTAGGTAACGGAGGCATGCGGTGTGGGAGAGCGTCAAGGGAGGGTTCCAGTCCTCTTGGATTGGCATAGGAGGGCTGTGGTTACCTGCCGGAGGATCAACCCCTAGCACTGGTCCGCCTATAAAAGAGGGGGCAGGGGAGCAGAAATATTCATCCACGCACCTCTCCCCCTCCATTCCCTGCTTTCTTCTGGTTATGCTGAAAGGGAGAGCCTGGGGCCAGGTCCCGGACCCTAGCTTGGGGTTGATGACGCTGAATGCTCGCGTTGATGTCCGAGAAATCGAGGATCATGGTCACACCTTTGTCGGGGCTAGACCCCTACCCTATCTCCGCACATGCCTCATGGGGGCGCGCGGGCGGCGCAGTGGTAGCACTGAAGATAGCGACTCTGGTGCGCTCGTCGCCGGGCTTCCCGGAGCTCCAACTTTAATGAGAGGTTAGGTGAACGACAAGACCCCGGGGCCCATAATGGACGCAAGGCTTGGTAGTCAACTGTGGCCTACCCCCCCCTTTTCTGTGATGTCGAAGAGAAATTGCGGGAGTGGCTTGTCATCGCTAGCGTCAGATCCCTCCCTTCGGGGTTTTTCCAGTCTTCCGTGTGGGTAGGTTCCTTGTGCCCGTGCAAGCTTCTCCAGGGGACGACATTCCTCTAGCTTCGGGTTGCTGGAGATGGCCATGCACTCTATGGAGTTCCCAGGGGAGCCTGGCGCCTGTCTTGGTCATCATGGTGGGGGTTTTAAGCGGTAGCGAGGGCGCCCTCCTACGTGACCGTATTGAGGAAGGTGGTGGACACTCACGGCATGCCAAGATGGAGGATGGGCGCTCCGACAAGGTGTGCTTGTCAGCAGCACCATCCTCACTGGCCGGGCTTCCGGCAGCATCACCATCCGCTCCTACTGTAGGACCTTGAATTATGTCTAGAGGGGGGGTGATTAGACTACTTGACCAATTAAAAACTTAACCTTTTCCCAATTTTAGAGTTTGGCAGATTTTAGCTATCTTAGGACAAGTCAAGCAATCATCACACAAATCGAGCAAGCATGCAAAGAGTATATGGGCAGCGGAAATTAAAGCATGCAACTTGCAAGAAAGTAAAGGGATGGGTTTGGAGGATTCAAACGCAATTGGAGACACGGATGTTTTTGGCATGGTTCCGATAGGTGATGCTATCGTACATCCACGTTGATGGAGACTTCAACCCACGAAGGGTAACGGTTGCGCGAGTCCACGGAGGGCTCCACCCACGAAGGGTCCACGAAGAAGCAACCTTGTCTATCCCACCATGGCCGTCACGCACGAAGGACTTGCCTCATTAGCGGTAGATCTTCACGAAGTAGGCGATCTCCTTGCCCTTACAAACTCCTTGGTTCAACTCCACAATCTTGTCGGAGGCTCCCAAGTGACACCTAGCCAATCTAGGAGACACCACTCTCCAAGAAGTAACAAATGGTGCGTTGATGATGAACTCCTTGCTCTTGTGCTTCAAATGATAGTCTCCCCAACACTCAACTCTCTCTCATAGGATTTGGATCTGGTGGAAAGAGGATTTGAGTGGAAAGCAACTTGGGGAAGGCTAGAGATCAAGATTCATATGGTAGGAATGGAATATCTTGGCCTCAACACATGAGTAGGTGGTTCTCTCTCAGAAATGGTAAGTTGGAAGTGTAGGTTTAGTCTGATGGCTCTCTCCACGAATGAAGAGGAGGTGGAGGGGTATATATAGCCTCCACACAAAATCTAACCGTTACACACAATTTACCAAACTCGGTGGGACCGATTCAACAAACTCGGTCAAACCGATTTAGTAAACCTAGTGACCGTTAGTGATTTTCGGTGGGACTGACATGCAACTCGGTGAGACCGATTCGGTTAGGGTTAGGGCATAACGTAATCTCGGTAAGACCGATTACACAAACTCGGTGAGACCGGTTTTGGTAATAAGATTTCCAGAGAGTTGGTCATGTAAACTCGGTGGGACCGATTTGCTCTTTTCAGTGAGACCGAAATGTTACAGAAGGGAAACAGAGAGTTTACATTGCAATCTCGGTGGGACCGATCGCTCACTTCAGTTTGACCGAAATGTTACGAAGGGAAACAGAGAGATTACAATCCCACCTCGGTGAGACCGAGATCCCTATCGGTAGGACCGATTTGCCTAGGGTTTGTGGCAGTGGCTATGACTTTTGAAATCGGTGGCGCCGGATAAGAAGAATCGGTGTGACCGATTTTGGCTTTAGGTTTAGGTCATTTGTGGGTGTGAGAAAGTACCTGAGGGTTTTGGAGCATATCACTAAGCACATGAAGCAAGAGGCTCATTAAGCAACACCTCATCCCTCCTTGATAGTATTGGCTTTTCCTTAAGACTCAATGTGATCTTGGATCACTAAGATATAAAATGAAGAGTCTTGAGCTTTTGAGCTTGAGCCAATCCTTCGTCCTTAGTATTTTGAGGGATCCACTTTCATCATCCATGCCATGCCATTCATTGAGCTTTCCTGAAATAATAGTCCTGGAATAGCATTAGCTCAATGAGCTATATGTTGTTATGAATTACCAAAACCACCTAGCGATAGTTGCACTTTCAATCTCCCCCTTTTTGGTAATTGATGACAACATATAGATCAAAGCTTCGACAAATGATAATAAGATTGAAAAACATTGTTGCTTTGAGAAGTATGTGATAAGCAAGAGCTCCCCCTAAATTTGTGTATAGTTTAAAATTTTCTTTGGACTGCAAATGCACAAGGAATTAGGCTCATGGGTTACTCTTCCATGTCACATACATCTTGGTGAATGATCACATAGGATAGATAAGATAATATCATCAAACATGCATAAGTGTAGCTTATGATCAAACACATGATCATCAATGTCTCACAAGAATAGCATAGTATCTCAAGCAATCAAAAGCAAACAAGTTTTAACCACAAAATCAAGACAGAACAAAAGCAACACTCTCTCTCTCTCGAAGCCTATGATCTATACATTTTTCTCCCCCTTTGTCAACAAGTTACCAAAAAGTTCATAGAAAATGCATAGTGCTAGGTCATCTCTCAGGCTTGATCTTCAGGTGGTGGTGTCCGGATAACTCCAAGAACGAAGGCTTCAGTTGAAGTAGAGGGTGCTGGAGTTGATGCTGGAGCTGGTTGCACCGGAGCTGTAGGAGCTGTAGTTGGTGCAGATGATGTTGCTCTAATGTCTGTCACAAGCACTGCAACTGACCTCTGGGCGCTAGGCACTCTAGCAAACACATTAGTGGTAGTCTTGCCCTGCCTCTCCTGCATGTCATCCTGCAACTGCTCCACAACTGACTGAATCTCAGTTACTTTGACATCAAGATCATGAAATTTGAGTTCCATGATTCTTTCCAATCTCTCCTGATTCTGAGTGAGGGTGGCCAGTCCCCTCTCAATCCTCAGTGTTGATGCTATTAAGTAACCAAGCTGCTCCTTCTTGCTCTTCAAGAAATACTCAGATGCCTCCTCTTGAGTTGGCATCTTGGTAGCCTTCTCCTTCCTTGCCTTCTCCTTCTTCTCTTGAGCATGTACAGATGATGGATCATTCTCATTCATGACAACCTCATTGTCCTCAAAGTCTGGATATAGTGGAAAATGTTCCTTATCCAATAGATATTTGCCTGTTCCCATCTTTGAGTTAATCAACTCATGAATCTGAGGGGCATATCCACAGCTCATGACTTTGAATTTCTGAGGCACATCAAACAAATGCAACATGTTGATTGCATGCCCTCTGATACCACTTGTAGGACCTTGAAGTATGTCTAGAGGGGGGTGATTAGACTACTTGCCCAATTAAAAACTTAACCTTTCCCCAATTTTAGAGTTTGGCAGATTTTAGCTATCTTATGACAAGTCAAGCAATCATCACACAAATCAAGCAAGCATGCAAAGAGTATATGGGCAGCAGAAATTAAAGCATGCAACTTGCAAGAAAGTAAAGGGAAGGGTTTGGAGGATTCAAACGCAATTGGAGACATAGATGTTTTTGGCGTGGTTCCGATAGGTGGTGCTATCGTACATACACGTTGATGGAGACTTCAACCCACGAAGGGTAATGGTTGCGCGAGTCCACGGAGGGCTCCACCCACGAAGGGTCCACGAACAAGCAACCTTGTCTATCCCACCATGGCCGTCGCCCATGAAGGACTTGCCTCACTAGCGGTAGATCTTCACGAAGTAGGCGATCTCCTTGCCCTTACAAACTCCTTGGTTCAACTCCACAATCTTGTAGGAGGCTCCCAAGTGACACCTAGCCAATCTAGGAGACACCACTCTCCAAGAAGTAACAAATGGTGCGTTGATGATGAACTCCTTGCTCTTGTGCTTCAAATGATAGTCTCCCCAACACTCAACTCTCTCTCATAGGATTTGGATCTGGTGGAAAGAGGCTTTGAGTGGAAAGCAACTTGGGGAAGGCTAGAGATCAAGATTCATATGGTAGGAATGGAATATCTTGGCCTCAACACATGAGTAGGTGGTTCTCTCTCAGAAATGGTATGTTGGAAGTGTAGGTTTAGTCTGATGGATCTCTCCACGAATGAAGAGGAGGTGGAGGGGTATATATAGCCTCCACACAAAATCTAACCGTTACACACGATTTACCAAACTCGGTGGGACTCGGTCAGACCGATTTAGTAAACCTAGTGACCGTTAGTGATTTTCGGTGGGACTGGCATGCAACTCGGTGAGATCGATTCTGTTAGGGTTAGGGCATAACGTAATCTAGGTAAGACCGATTACACAAACTCAGTGAGACCGATTTTGGTAATAAGCTTTCCAGAGAGTTGGTCAGGTAAACTCGGTGTGACCGATTTGCTCTTTTTGGTGAGACCGAAATGTTACAAAAGGGAAACAGAGAGTTTACATTGCAATCTCGGTGGGATCGATCGCTCACTTCGGTTTGACCGAAACGTTACGAAGGGAAACAGAGAGATTACAATCCCATCTCGGTGAGACCGAGATCCCTATTGGTAGGACCGATTTACCTAGGGTTTGTGGCAGTGGCTATGACTTTTGAAATCGGTGGTGCCGGATAGGAAGAATCGGTGTGACCGATTTTGGCTTTAGGTTTAGGTCATTTGTGGGTGTGAGAAAGTAGCTGAGGGTTTTGGAGCATATCACTAAGCACATGAAGCAAGAGGCTCATTAAGCAACACCTCATCCCTCCTTGATAGTATTGGCTTTTCCTATAGACTCAATGTGATCTTGGATCACTAAAATATAAAATGAAGAGTGTTGAGCTTTTGAGCTTGAGCCAACCCTTTGTCCTTAGTATTTTGAGGGATCCACTTTCATCATCCATGCCATGCCATTCATTGAGCTTTCTTGAAATAATAGTCTTGGAATAGCATTAGCTCAATGAGCTATATGTTGTTATGAATTACCAAAACCACCTAGAGATAGTTGCAGTTTCACCTACCCTTCAGTTTCTTCTTCCTAGCCCGGGGACGGCGCCATCCTGATCCTGGGGAGGCACAAAATTCCAGCCAGGCCTTCCCTCCGTCTTCTTCATCTCTCCCTTCAGCTCCGCGTAGGGAAGGGATGAAGCAAAAGATGACACGAGCATCTATCTTTTTTTCAATCTAAAATTTGTAGGCACTTGCCAAACCTCAGTTCAAATTATGTAATTTCTTTTATCCATGTTTGTGTTCTGTATGATCAGTATTGTTGATCAGCATATTAATGAAAAATATAAACCTTGCCGGGTACTTGTGCATGCAATATGTCCATGCAAAGGTGTAATGCCTCTATACTTTCAAGTAAACAAGTTTCCTCAGTAGGCTATCCTGCTGGTGCCCTCATCTTGTTGCCGCGGAGCTAGGCCTCTTGGGCACAAACCACAAAGAGGGACCAGCCCCCCACCAACCCTTTTCACTAAAGGCCACTACAACAATCCTGACTGAAGCAACGTTCGAGCCAAAGGACGGGAGCACCTAAGTCTCAAAGGTGGCGTGGTTTCTTATGAACAAGTTTTTACTTACGGAATATGTATGGATAAGAGAAAGAACTTGTCTGTTTTGGCTTGCCAGGGATCGCAACGTAGGCTCGTCTACTCTTCTCCTCTTCGGGACCAAGTCCGCGGCAGGAGCCTGCACTTTGATGTAGATGAAAATGATGCCTCATGCGATCTTATCTACATGAACATGCAGTGCTCATGATATGCTTATGCATGCATGCAATTTGTTGGGGCCCCAGGCGCTTCGTTTATTTCTCTGTTGCTCAGGGTCTGCGCCTAGCTTTGTACAAGGGGTGACAAGCAACTGAGGCAAGGCATGTACAAAAGGGTGGCTACCGGGCAGGGCCCGACAGCCGCGCCTTATGGCTAGAACTTGTGGAGATGCTCAATATTCCATGAGTTTTGCAATTTAATGCCATCTCAGTCTCCAGACGGACTGCACCAGGTCTGGTGACTCGTACTACCCGGTAAGGGCCTTCCCACTTCGGTATCAACTTGTTTGTACCCTTGGTGGACTAAACGCGGCTAAGGACAAGCTCGCCTTCCTCAAAACACCGGGCACGAACCATACGGCTGTGATAGCGATGCAGGGCTTGCTGGTAGCGTGCAACACACATAGCATCCCAGAGATGGTTCTCCTCGAGTAGCACAACATTGTCACGCCGGTGTTGTTTCTCTGGTACTTCATCATAGGAAAGTACTCGAGGTGACACGTAAATGAGTTTCGTGGGGATAACTGCTTCTGCCCCATAGACTAGCAAGAAGGGAATCTACCCGGTAGCTCGATTTGATGTCGTTCAGAGGGACCAAGGAACCACAGACAGCTCGTCATTCCACCACCTGCCACACTTCTGCAGCTTATCAAATGTTCTCGTCTTGACTCCTCGGAACACTTCAGCGTTCGCCCTCTTAGCTTGCCCGTTGCTCCTTGGGTGAGCAACAGAGGCAAATGAGATCTTGCTTCCGAGGGCATGAACGTATTGCATGAAGGCGTGGCTCGTGAATTGGGTGCCGTTGTAGGTGATTATTTGAGCAGGGACTCTGAAGCGGCACACCAATCCTTTAAAGAACTTGATAGTTGACTGAGCAGTCACCTTTCTCACCGACTCTACTTTTGGCCACTTTCTAAACTTTTCAATTGCAACGAACAAGAATTCAAAGCCCCTGGTAGCACGGGGGAAAGGGCATAAGACGTCGAGCCCCCAAACCGAAATTGGCCATGACAAAGGGATTGTCTGAAGAGCTTGGGCAGGCAGGTGGATATTCTTGGAATGGAATTGGCAAGCTTCACATTTGGTGACTAACACAACTTCATCTTGGAGGGTTATGTGCCAGTAAAATCCTTGCTGGAAGGTCTTTCCAACCAGAGCCCTCGATCCAATGTGTGAGCCACACATACCCTTATGTATTCCTGCCAGCAGTTCCTTTCGTTCTTCTAGACAAATGCACTTAAATTTCACACCGTCGAGCCTTTTTCTGTACAGCGTGTCATCCATGAACTAATACATACTGGCCCTCCAGGCTACTCTTTCAACTTCTTCTGCTCTTCGGGAAGTTCTCCAGTTTAGAGGAAACGGACTATGTGTCGTGCCCAAGTTGGAGCTTGAGGCTCGACAATGAGGACTCGTGGCACCTCCTCCTTCGAGGGAGTGCACTCTTCGACCGCGGGGACCTGTGGTCCGGCAGGAGGAGGCAACTCTATGACCGAAGGGAAGTTGTTCCCGCTAAGCTCTCCGCTGGGAGCCTCGGGAGGTTCTACCGGGAGAGGCTTGCCGGAGTCCAGCTTCCTCCTCTTTCTAGCCATTGTTGCCGGGGATAGAGAGGGCTGAGTTAGATGGAGAACAAAAGCCCCTGGTTCCACAGGGAGTTTTAGCACTGCGCACTTTGACAGATGCTCAGCAATGCTATTTTCTGCATGGGGTATGTGCTCTGTTTGCAATCCGTCAAAGCACTCCTCCAACTTTCTCACTTCCTCAACGTGTGCCTCCATCAATGGACTTTAGTAATCCTTATTTACTTTTCTCACCACAAGCTGGAGTCTCTGTGAATGATCATCTTCTTGATCCCCAGTTCTGTGGCAATCTTGAGCCCTGCAAGGAGCCCTTCATACTCTACAGTATTTTTTGGTAGCCTTCTCCGAGGGAAAATGCATCTAGATGACGTACTTGAGGTGCTCCATAGTGGGAGCAACAAGAAGCACACCAGCCGTTGCACCTTGTAGGGAGAAGGCACGATTGAAATACATAATCCATTCTTGGGGCGCTTCCTTGCAGGGAATAACTGTCTCCAGCACTTCCTCATCAGGGGTTGGTGTCCACTCTGCAATAAACTCCGCCAATGCTATGCTCAGCTTAGTTGATGTGCTCTCAAACTTCAAACTAAAGGTGGATAACTCCAAGGCCCACTCCACTATCCTGCCGGTGGCCTCAGGGTTTCTAAGTATCCATTATAGAGGGAAGCGGGTGACAACCATGATCTCGTGGGCTTGGAAGTATTGGCGCAGTTTCCTTGAGGCCATGATGAGGCCAAAAATCAACTTTTGCATGACAGAGTGCCTCGATCTAGCCCCCTACAACAGGGAGCTGATGAAGTACATTGGGCGTTGCACCACTTTCTTCCTTGCCGCAAGCTTGGGGTTGTCTCCGCTGCCTTGCTCTTCTTTGCCTTGATCTGCATCTGACCTTTCCGGGTGTGCTCACTTTCCTCTCTGGAGGGGACACTGGTTGTGGCTGCCGTTTTTTCACTTCCCGCTGTGCCACTAGCGCTGCACTAACCACTTGATTAGTTGCCGCCAACTATAGTAGCAATGGCTCTTGTGGTTTGGGAGCGACCAAAGTGGGCACAGAGGACAAGTAGGCCTTCAATCTTGCAGTGCAGCGTCTGCCTCTGTAGTCCACTCCACGGGTCCTGCCTTCTTCAAAATTTTGAAGAATGACAAGGCACACTTGGCAGACTTGGAAAAGAACCTGCTGAGCACGGCAATGCATCTAGTTAAATGCCTCACATCCTTGACTGTCCTGGGTGCTTGAATCTGTTTGATAGCCCTGGTCTTGTCGGGGTTGGATTCTAACCCATGATGAGACACAAAGAAGCCAAGTAGCTTACCGGAAAGAACGCCAAACAAACAGTTCTCCGGGTTCAGCTTCAAGTTGATCTTGCATAGATTAGCAAATGACTCTTCTAAATCCTTAACGAGGGTTGATCTATCCTTGGTCTTGACCACAATATCATCCATGTAGGCTTCAACATTTCTGTGCATCTTGGACTCAAAACCAATCTGAACTACCTTTGCAAAGGTGGATTCAGCGCTCTTCAATCTGAAGGGCATACATATGAAGCAGTACGTGCCACATGGAGTGATGAAGGTTGTCTTCTCTTCATCTTCCTTGGACATAAAGATCTGATGATACCCTGAGTATGCATCCAAAAAAGAGAGCAAGTTGCACCCGGAGGTGGAATCCACAATTTGATCGATGCGCAGCAAGGCAAATGGTTCCTTCGGGCATGCCTTGTTCAGATCCATGAAATCCTTGCAAAGCCTCCATTTTCGATTAGCCTTGCGCACTACCACTGGATTTGCTAACCACGTTGGATGCAGTACTCCTCTAACCAGACGAGCTGCCTCAAGTTTCTTGATCTCCTCGGCAATGAATTGATGTTGTTCCAAGGCTTGCTTCCGGACCTTATACTTGATGGGTCGGGCGTGAGGGCAGACAGCATGGTGGTGCTCGATTACCTCCCTGGAAACACCGGGGATGTCAGATGGTTGCCAAGTAAACACATCGACATTCGCCCACGGGAAGGCAACAAGCTTGCCTTCGTATTTGTCATCAAGGGTGGCACTGATAGTAAAAGTACCATCAACGCCAGCCATCCCTATTGAGACATTCTTCATAGTAGGCGTAGCAGCCTTGGGCCTCTTGCTGTTGGAACCCTCCAGCAAGTCCTCAACAGGCTCAATGAATTCCAGAGAGGTACGTTTCCTAGATTCCTTGCAGGCATCCTTGTCGTTTCTCTTCATTTTCTTGTTTTCCTTTGCGGGAACAGTGGCTTCGTCGGCCACTGCCGCAACCGCGTCCTGGTACATCTTGTCCACGCAAATGATTGTGTCCTCGTCTGATGGAATGGAAATGATGCCAATCGGCCTTGACAACTTCAAGGTGTTATAGGCATAGTGGGATGCCGCCATGAATTTGGCCAAGGTAGGGAGACCAAGGATTCCATTGTACGGCAGGGGGAGGTCGACCACATCAAACGCAATCTTCTCAGTCCGGTAATTCAACTCTCCCCCGGATGTCACCGGCAACGTAATATTCCCTTTAGGATGACTCCTGCCTGGTTTGATTCCTTGAAACATGCCAGTGACCTCAATCTCTTCCTCTGCTATCTGTAGTTTGTTGATGACCTTTGGAGAAATCAGATTCAACTAGGCCCCACAATCAACCAACATCTTTGTGACTTCGAGGTTGTGAATTGTTGGTGAGAACAACAACGGCAAGCACCCTACCGCAGTGGTGCGGTCAGGGTGGTCCTCTTCGTCGAAGATGATGGGCGTGCGGGACCACTTAAGATGTCAGGACCCCGATCCTGAGTCACACCGATCTAGCATGTAACACATCATATCACTTTGCGGCCTCACGCACGGTATTCCCACGGGTGCCACCTTACCTGGCCCGGGACCGTTTGCGCCTTTTGGCTCACGTATATGATAGTGCCGCTAGCATCCATATGACAAAGAACCCGGGCTGACATGGCTAGTCGTGAACCCAAAGTGGCACTAACTTAGAGGGACAGGCATACATGACCCAGCAATGAACGTGTCGGTCATCAGCGAGTGAATCCAGGCTGTAGCACTGGGCTAGCAGGACTCCGGTGAACCGGGCTGTAGCGGGCTAACAGGACTCCTGTATTCATCGTGTGACATTTCCCCGAAGGGACAGTCACAGGAACGAAGAAGGACACATGCCGGCCAACCTAAGTGTTCTGGAGCAGTAGCAAGCTACCATGGCTCAGTGGAAACACTAGGAGACATTTCCCGGTAAGAGAGGCTACTAAGGATAAACAACTAGATAGTCAGATCCTACACATACCAAGCATTTCAATAACATACACACAATATGCTCGATATGTGCAAATACAACATGGCATCACAACATGACTCTACAACTCAAGTATTTAATCAATAGGCTCCGAGGAGCGAGATATTACAAACAGGGGTCTCACGACCCAACATTCAGAGCATACAAATCAAAGCACAAGCGGAAGCTATCATGTCTGAGTACAGACACCTATAAATGAAAAAGGCTTGAAAGCCTGGCTATCTACCAGATCCTGCCGAGGGCACAAGATCGTAGCTGAGGTAACAAGCTAAACGTCGAAGTCCACGCGGAACTACTAGCGAGACCGAAGTCTCTCTGCAAAACATAAAATAGGCAAACGTGAGTACAAATGTACCCAGCAAGACTTACATCAGAACTAACTACATATGCACCATTATCAACAAAGGGGATGGTGGGGTTTAACTGCAGCAAGCCAGCTTTGACTCGGTGGCTATCCTGAACTATGACTGCAATGTAACTCTTTTGAGGTGGCGCACACGAGTCCACATATTCACCATATCAATACACCACTATGGATCCGCTCCCGTCTCCCTACGAGAACGCCATCCATCGCACTCACGCTTATCTTGCGTATTTTAGAGTATCCACTTTCACTTGTCTATGAACTGTACAGGCAACCCAGAAGTCCTTTACCGCGGACAGGGCTATTCGAATAGATGATGTTAACCCTGCAGGGGTGTACTTCTTCACACACGCTCTCACCACTTACCGCCGTTTACACGACATGTACTCGGCAACCTTCAAGCGGAAGCCCAATGTGGGTGTCGGCCACGGCCTGCCTAAACACTCAAGTCTCTAGTCCAGGTTTATCGCCTATTCGGGTTCCATCCATGAGGACATCCGACCGGAGTTTCGCTCACAGCCCCAAACGATGTGAACAGGGTTCCATGACACCAAACGGGCGCCCGGTTTACCCGGCCACGTGCCTACCGCATCACAGCCCACCCCTACGGTCAGCGCTGCGCACGGCCTCCAGCATACTACAAACACTAGAAACTACTTGCAACTCCTGGACAGAGGACAAGGGTGATCAAGAAGCCGAGAGGGTCCATTGGTTTCGGGCCCAATGCGTGGTAGTAGCTGAATCATGGATCACAAACACAGAACTCAGTTCCTGAGGATGGCTGCAATGAGACAACCCACCATGTACTCCTACATGGCCTCTCACCGCTACCTTTACCAAATCGTATTCACACACTTAGCTCACACACAGTAGGACATGTTCACACACCTCTGATTCATCCCCGATGAATCAGACCTGACTCAACTCTAAGCAGTAGCAGGCATGACAAACAAGCATGAATGAGTAGGCACAACAGGGCTCAAATAACTCCTACTCATGCTAGTGGGTTTCATCTATTTACTGTGGAATGACAGGTCATGCAGAGGATAAAGGGGTTCAGCTACCGCAGCAAGTAACAGATGAATCGTTGTAGTCCTAATGTAGTAAAAGAGAGCAGGAGCGAGAGAGTGGGATTGTATCGGAATGAACAAGGGGGTTTTGCTTGCCTAGCACTTCTGAAGATAACATTGAGTCTTCATCAGTGTCAATGATCACAACATCGGAACATCGTCTACCGGGAGGGAACAGATACCGGCAACAAAGAAGAAATACAATCAATGCAATGCACAATATGATGCATGCTCATGACATGGCAATATGAATGTGTTTTGAGCTAATGCAGCTAGCAACAGATTAAATGAAGTTGGTTTGAATACAAGATTCAAATTCAAACTCCATATGTGATTATTCAAATGCCATTTAATTGATTTGTTCTATACAGCAGCTATAAGTTGTTCTAACATGCATGAAAATGGTACAGATGGATTCCTTGAATTTTTCTGATAATTTTACATATATAAATTATTTAATTTGGAGTTACGGTTGAATTTCTATTATTTTTAGAAGTTTATACAATTTTCTGGAATTTCCTGAATTTATTTTAAATCCAGAAAATGATTTAACTGCGTCAGCCTGATGCCAGCATGACGTCAGCGAGTCAACGGCCAGGTCCAAGTCAAACCTGACGTGCGGGGTCCACACGTCAGTGACACATGATCTAATCCCGGTCAAACCCAATGCTGACTAGGGTTTGACCAGGGGTGGGGCCTACTGTCAGTGGCTGTAGGTTGTTTAGTTAGTTGGGTTAGCTCCTAATGACGGAGCCACGTCAGCTCCCGCCGGAGTTTCGCCGGCGGTGACCTCGAACCGCGGTGGAGTTCGCTCGGAACTCGCCAGAGTCGACGGATCGACGCGCCAGGGGCACCAGAGGATAGCCCGTGCCCGTGCGCATCTAGGGGAACCAACGGGAGGTGCGGGGGTGGCCGGAGTTCGCCGGAGTGGAACCCGCGGCGACTGCCGAAGTTCGGTCTCAGCGGTCTCGGCACTAGGGTGCACGGGAGGGGAAGCGGGTGGTGGACTTGGCCTTCTGGGAGCTCCTGAGCACGGGCCTGAGGTCGGACGCGAGCTACGCTAGCTAGAGCGACGGCGGCGGCATGGCCGGCGGCGGTGGGGTTTCGGCCTTGGTAGATAACCTAGCTACGGCGCGCGAACGACAAAACAGAGAGGGGGAAATGGACGGAGAGCTCACGTAGACCCTGTAGAGGTGGACGGCGAGCTTGAGGGAGGCCGGACGGGGACGTATTTGACGGCGGCGATCCGCGGTGGCCGGGGAGGGGAACGGCGAAGCTGGCAGCATCCAGGGCTTCCGGCGCCTTCCGTCTTGGTGAGGAGGAAGAGGGGGACGGGGCGGAGCTTCTTGGCGCTTAGGCGAGGCGTGGGGTGGCCGGTGGCCGTGGATGGAGGTGACGAGCTCCGCTCGGTGGCTGCGTGC
>NC_057813.1:184019509-184027580 GCF_018294505.1 Triticum aestivum | reverse complement strand
GTGGCTGCGTGCGAGAAACAGAGGAGGGGGGGGAGGAGCAAGGAGAGTGAGAAGGGTCGGGGGGTTGCGTGGCGTCGCGGACGGGGTCCAGGGCGACGAGAGGAAGGCGGCAAGCAGGAGGTGGCCGGGGCATCGCCAGCGCTCGCCACCGAGCTGCTTCGGGGCGAGGGGAGGAAGACGACAGGGGGGGACGCCTGGTGGGCTGGGCCGCACAGGAGCTGGGCCGGCTGGGCTACCAGGTGAGCGCGAGGTAAGGTTTCTCTCCTCTCTGCTTTTCCTATTTCTGTTTTTATTTATTTATTTTGTTCTGTGTTGTTTTAGTTTAGTAAAATACTAAACCATTTTATAAAATCCTGAGAATAGTTATGTGGCTAGAACTAAAATATACCAAACCACATAAAATGTTCCAGTATTATTGGACATGTATTATTTATATATCAAATATATATCCAATGCAAATAGTTATTGAATTAATTCAAAGCCCCAAAATAAATGTTTCAGTCACTCCAAAAATATTGGTTTGCATTTTATTCTTGCCAATATTTTTCAAAGCTGAAAAGGAACATTTCCTTGGAAACATTTGAAGCAATTTTTTAATGTTGATCATCATTTTTTTTAAATGACTTCTGAGGCTCTCCAATTCCCCAATTCAAATTTAAAGAAATTTAGACATGATGCATGGATGCAATGCCACTAGTTACAAGCAAGCTCTAGGGCTGTGACAACTCACCCCCACTAAACAAAAATCTCGTCCCGAGATTCAAGCGTAGGGTAAGGTGAAGGGGGAACGCAAACTAGCACAATCTTCACGATCCAGTTGCACTTCAAATGAACGTTGATTCAATCACCATCTTTGACTCGAAGTCTTCCTCTGAGAACTCCAACTAACATGACAACGAGAGGAAAGGAAAGACCCTAAAAGAATCGTTCTTCTCGAATGTCGAACAACTCAGGATTAACCCACGGAATGAGACATAGCAACATCTCTCGAGCTGAGAGACGAAGCACACATCCATAGGAATTGGAGTGAAGCAGATGACAAAGGTTCACTAGGTAGACAACAATTCCAGACTTAAGAATGTGGTGATCGGTTGTCAACGTAGCGAGGAGTTGAATTGCCATGATACCATAACGATGCACCTTAGGGAAGGTGACTCGTAGAAATATCCCCTTAAGTGGCAAAAGGAATTACCTTTGATTCAAAGATCATTGAAACTCTTTAAACCAGCCTAAGGCAATTCTCGAGCGATCGTTTGGAGGGGGTCGGTAGAATGGCATACTCGGACTTGGATGATGTGGATTACCTTGTTGAAGACAACGTAATGGATGAATTTGCTTACCACCGGAAATGGAAGAGACCCATGGTAGAATGGCACATTGGCGGTGCAAGCTGGGAACAAAATGCAAATGCTGGGAATGATTCTGGTAACTGGGGAAGGACCCAACAATAGAGAGTGAATTCACTGTTTGAAAAGGTCATAGCATTGCCGAGGAAACTGAGAGGAATCCCAGTTAGTGCCGATGATAACACGTAGCGCTTGTGCATGCTCTCAAGAACTTGAGCATTTCCACAATCATCAAGGTTTTACCAATATCCGTGTCAAGGATCCTGGCAACACAACTTGCTACCATAATGAATGATGATGGATGATGCAGATGCAAAGGAAGATAACACTTTCTCAGATTTCACCTTAGCGAGGCCAAGGAACCAAAATCTGCATGATCGACCGAGAGACATTTAGCACTCGGCTTCTAATGTTCTCCTTGATGTGCTAGTGTAACCCATTCATAGATATGGTTTGATATCTAAAACATCAAGTAAAAAGGTCGGACTTCGGGAACACAAAAATCCATAAGGAGTAGCTTATTGGAGTAAAACCCTACGAAATCCTTATGGGGAGGTGGCCAACTTCCTCAATCAAGATATTACAATAACAGGTCTTCCGGCTGGGTGTGTTGGCCATGACATCCACTTTACCGGTTATAGAGGGACCAATATTGTAGTTCTTGGGAAACATTCCAACCATCATATCTGCCTGAAATTCAGATCTGGTTGGTGTCAGAATATTCCAGACTCATCAAGTCTAGAAAGAAAAATGAAAGTTTACAGCACAAATCGACGAGGCGGCGTTGAGAGATTCTCGGGGAATGAACTACGGCAGTAAGCTCCAAGACATGAGTTGGTTCTGCTACACACGTGTGAACACGATGTCCTAGACAAGCATGACCACGTGGTAGTCTTACAATAAAACACTACCAAGTTCAGGTTGGGAACCATCAACGAGGGTATCGAAGTCCTTACATAAGTCCGGATTAGCTCTTATGAAGGAACTCCTTCTCCTTGAACAAATCAATCAGTGGCTTGGTGTGCTGGGGACACATATAGAATGAAGGTTGCAAGCCTTCAAACCACAGAATTCTTCGCACATGTGCATGACTGATTTGGAATGATTCCAAAGAAAGCAACATTGACTTTCTCGAATCCACGGCGGCAACTTGCATCAGATGCACATGAATTAAGGGAAGTCACTACCTTCATCCAAACATATGCTTCATGAATGAAACACGAAGAAATGCTTACACAAGTTTCCAACACTAGGTTGATGTTCAAATGACTCATGGGAGAGACAAAATGCTGCTGATGGGCTCAACAACAACTCATCGAGATTTCCATGTAAATGGAATTCCATAATTATGTGAACAAGTGATAGCATTGGTCAGACCCAAAAGATATAATGGTGTATGCTCGAGGGATCAACCACGAGTAAGACAACATTACGAGCATCGTTGGTACTGATTTGACTTGACGATAGTCCACACTCAAATCAAAGGATTGGTAAGACAATAGGTCCAGCAACTGATCACAGGGACCAATCAATGAAGCTATCATCTTTCTTCAACTCACACAAACACAAGATATCCCTTTTGGAAAATGAACTAAGTTAGGCAAGCTTTTATCTTCCAACTCTCCAAGTTGTTGTCTAGCTTAACCAACTAGCTCAGGGATATCTAACACCGATTCTTCGAGAGAAGGTGGTTCACAAGCAACCAACTTGATCACGAGCTCAACACAGCGGCCAGGTGACAACCTGGTAATACTTCCGAGAAGATCTTCGGAAAATCACGAACCACCGGTATGTTACTAAGCTCGAGAACAATCTTGCTTTCCAGGGCAAGACGATATGATCAAATAAGCAAGGATTGGCACTATCCTAACTCACTGATCGTAGAGTGCACCAGAAATAAGTACTAGGTAGCACAATCAACCTTAGGGTGACAATTCAATAATCAACACGCTAAGAATGAGGTTATCATCCATTTAACTACCAAGCAATGGAGTTGCTAGCAGTATTGATTTCACACACCACGACTCACTTGTCGGCATTCCGGTTACAATAACACAGGAACCGAGTAATGAACAATGATGGCAAGAAGTATCACTGTACCAAGAGTTCATAGGATGGTGTGCAATTCCTATAACAATCCCGATATAAAGATGGTAATACTCCAAGGTAGAGCAGAGCAAAAGCAAGATTAGCAATTTGATCTGCGGAGTACGACTTCTTTGACCCAATCCTGGAAATGGAAGAGGTACTGGAGTTTGTTCCTCCTAGTCATTCCGCGATAGAATGGCTTGACGGACCACAAGAGTAATAGGCATCAATAAACGAACGCACGCATACTCTTGACTATCAATTCATAGACGAAGGTCAGTAGACAACTAAAGAGGGACAACTCAAAGGAACATATAACTTTCTGAGTTGTGGATGCATAGATTAGTATGTCGAACCAGGTTCAACATAATTCTTCCGGATAACCCATGCAGAAAGATTGAGCTGGCAGAGTGACAATATAGCATGGAGAACTCATCAAGAGCACTCTGGTTGTGACCGTTCAGTTCAACGAGGAACTTCCGCCATAAGTAGTTCATGGTATTTGGAAGAAGAAGATACCACGGACTTCAAGGACTATCGCAAAGGTTACTAATAACCTAAGGGAGCTAGCAATTACTATCAACATGAAGTAAGTAGGGTGAATCTCGGGTTCAAGACCCAGGAATAGAATGCCTACTAACTAAATGGCGTCACGGGATGCTTTCGATAATAAAGGCCAGAATCTTCACACTGGGAACACAAAACGTTGCTAGATTACTAGGTGACTCCCTAAAACACCTAGGGTCATAATAATTATTCCAACATATATGTCGAGGCAATAAAGTACCTCAACTCACTAATTTGTGTGATTAACCTGGCCTAAAAGACATTGAAACCAGAGGAAAAGGATTTTGCAAATGCATCAGACTCTTTGGAAACCTGGGATGACTCGGACAGCATAACGGCTGTAAATGCTCAGAAAAGATTTGAGACATTCACAAAAATGGTGGCATAACCACTCAGAAGCACAATATCAAGGTCTCGAGATCAATAATTAACATACAGAGGTAGAAACTGAACTAAGGCTTAATCCAACAATCTTAAGTCTACGGATTAGTAACACGTGATCCTGATAGAAAGAAGAGATAGCCTAGTTCTTAATCCCCGTAGAAGAGAAGATGATGACTCAGATCAAAAGGCCATGAGGTATAAGGAGTAAAAAGAGCCTTACGTTCCATCCCACAATCAATTCCCTTATATAACTAAAGAATTTCTAGACTCAACTTCGACCAGTTTGGCTTGGTAATCCTACAGGCAGTCAAGCTCTGATACCAACACTGTCAGGACCCCGATCCTGAGTCACACCGATCTAGCATGTAACACATCATGTCACTTTGCGGCCTCACACACGGTATTCCCACGGGTGCCACCTTACCTGGCCCGGGACCGTTTGCGCCTTTTGGCTCACGTATATGATAGTGCCGCTAGCATCCATATGACAAAGAACCCGGGCTGACATGGCTAGTCGTGAACCCAAAGTGGCACTAACTTAGAGGGACAGGCATACATGACCCAGCAACGAACGTGTCGGTCATCAGCGAGTGAATCCAGGCTGTAGCACTGGGCTAGCAGGACTCCGGTGAACCGGGCTGTAGCGGGCTAACAGGACTCCGGTATTCATCACGTGACATTTCCCCGAAGGGACAGACACAGGAACGAAGAAGGACACATGCCGGCCAGCCTAAGTGTTCCGGAGCAGTAGCAAGCTACCATGGCTCAGTGGAAACACTAGGAGACATTTCCCGGTAAGAGAGGCTACTAAGGATAAACAACTAGATAGTCAGATCCCACACATACCAAGCATTTCAATAACATACACACAATATGTTCGATATGTGCAAATACAACATGGCATCACAACATGACTCTACAACTCAAGTATTTAATCAATAGGCTCCGAGGAGCGAGATATTACAAATAGGGGTCTCACGACCCAACATTCAGAGCATACAAATCAAAGCACAAGCGGAAGCTATCATGTCTGAGTACAGACACCTATAAATGAAAAAGGCTTGAAAGCATGGCTATCTACCAGATCTTGCCGAGGGCACAAGATCGTAGCTGAGGTAACAAGCTAAACGTCGAAGTCCACGCGGAACTACTAGCAAGACCGAAGTCTCTCTGCAAAACATAAAATAGGCAAACGTGAGTACAAATGTACCCAGCAAGACTTACATCAGAACTAACTACATATGCACCATTATCAACAAAGGGGATGGTGGGGTTTAACTGCAACAAGCCAGCTTTGACTCGGTGGCTATCCTGAACTATGACTGCAATATAACTCTTTTGAGGTGGCGCACACGAGTCCACATATTCACCATATCAATACACCACTATGGATCCGCTCCCGTCTCCCTACGAGAACGCCATCCATAGCACTCACGCTTTTCTTGCGTATTTTAGAGTATCCACTTTCACTTGTCTATGAAATGTACAGGCAACCCAGAAGTCCTTTACCGCGGACACGGCTATTCGAATAGATGATGTTAACCCTGCAGGGGTGTACTTCTTCACACACGCTCTCACCACTTACCGCCGTTTACACGACATGTACTCGGCAACCTTCAAGCGGAAGCCCAACATGGGTGTCGGCCATGGCCTGCCTAAACACTCAAGTCTCTAGTCCAGGTTTATCTCCTATTCGGGTTCCATCCATGAGGAGATCCGGTCGGAGTTTCGCTCACAGCCCCAAACGATGTGAACAGGGTTCCATGACACCAAACGGGCGCCCGGTTTACCCGGCCACGTGCCTACCGCATCACAGCCCACCCCTACGGTCAGCGCTGCGCACGGCCTCCAGCATACTACAAACACTAGAAACTACTTGCAACTCCTGGACAGAGGACAAGGGTGATCGAGAAGCCGAGAGGGTCCATTGGTTTCGGGCCCAATGCGTGGTAGTAGCTGAATCATGGATCACAAACACAGAACTCAGTTCCTAAGGACGGCTGCAATGAGACAACCCACCATGTACTCCTACATGGCCTCTCACCGCTACCTTTACCAAATCGTATTCACACACTTAGCTCACACACAGTAGGACATGTTCACACACCTCTGATTCATCCCCGACGAATCAGACCTGACTCAACTCTAAGCAGTAGCAGGCATGACAAACAAGCATGAATGAGTAGGCACAACAGGGCTCAAACAACTCCTACTCATGCTAGTGGGTTTCATCTATTTACTGTGGAATGACAGGTCATGCAGAGGATAAAGGGGTTCAGCTACCGCAGCAAGTAACAGATGAATCGTTGTTGTCCTAATGCAGTAAAAGAGAGCAGGAGCGGGAGAGTGGGATTGTATCGGAATGAACAAGGGGGTTTTGCTTGCCTGGCACTTCTGAAGATAACATTGAGTCTTCATCAGTGTCAATGATCACAACGTCGGAACATCATCTACCGGGAGGGAACAGATACCGGCAACAAAGAAGAAATACAATCAATGCAATGCACAATATGATGCATGCTCATGACATGGCAATATGAATGTGTTTTGGGCTAATGCAGCTAGCAACAGATTAAATGAAGTTGGTTTGAATACAAGATTCAAATTCAAACTCCATATGTGATTATTCAAATGCCATTTAATTGATTTGTGCTATACAGCAGCTATAAGTTGTTCTAGCATGCATGAAAATGGTACAGATGGATTCCTTGAATTTTTCTGATAATTTTACATATATAAATTATTTAATTTGGAGTTACGGTTGAATTTCTATTATTTTTAGAAGTTTATACAATTTTCTGGAATTTCCTGAATTTATTTTAAATCCAGAAAATGATTTAACTGCGTCAGCCTGACGCCAGCATGACGTCAGCGAGTCAACGGCCAGGTCCAGGTCAAACCTGACGTGCGGGGTCCACATGTTAGTGACACAGGATCTAATCTCGGTCAAACCCAGCGCTGACTGGGGTTTGACCAGGGGTGGGGCCTACTGTCAGTGGCTGTAGGTTGTTTAGTTAGTTGGGTTAGCTCCTAATGACGGAGCCACGTCAGCTCCCGCCGGAGTTTCGCCGGCGGTGACCTCTAACCGCGGCGGAGTTCGCTCGGAACTCGCCAGACTCGACGGATCGACGCGCCAGGGGCACCAGAGGATAGACCGTGCCCGTGTGCATCTAGGGGAACCAACGGGAGGTGCGGGGGTGGCCGGAGTTCGCCGGAGTGGAACCCGCGGCGGCTGCCGGAGTTCGGTCTCAGCGGTCTCGGCACTAGGGTGCACGGGAGGGGAAGCGGGTGGTGGAGTTGGCCTTCTGGGGAGCTCCTGAGCACGGGCCTGAGGTCGGACGCGAGCTACGCTAGCTAGAGCGACGACGGCGGCATGGCCGGCGGCAGTGGGGTTTCGGCCTTGGTAGATAACCTAGCTACGGTGCGCGAACGATGAAACAGAGAGGGGGAAACGGACGGAGAGCTCACGTAGAACCTGTAGAGGTGGACGGCGAGCTTGAGGGAGGCCGGACGGGGACGGATTTGACGGCGGCGATCCGCGGTGGCCGGGGAGGGGAACGGCGAAGCTGGCAGCATCCAGGGCTTCCAGCACCTTCCGTCTTGGTGAGGAGGAAGAGGGGGACGGGGCGGAGCTTCTTGGCGCTTAGGCGAGGCGTGGGGTGGCCGATGGCCGTGGTGGCAGTGGA